>NC_092414.1:226853093-227110593 GCF_040894005.1 Engystomops pustulosus | reverse complement strand
GATGATGACAGGGGGGCTCCATCCATGGGCTCTCCTGCCGCACCGCAGCCCCCTCCAAGCACGGAGAACAGCAGAGATGCTGCAGGCGGCAGCTCCAGTGATGCTGACACCCAGGTGATGGATGAAGACATCATGGTTGACTCAGGTGAGGTGGGCAGTGGTTCAGTGGAATTCTGCACCCTCCAGGTCCACCTCACACTGACTCTTGTCTTTCTGTTGGCAGGGGACGACTCGTGGGACCTGGTGACGTGTTACTGTGAGAAGCCGTTTGCCGGGCGCCCAATGATTGAGTGTAATGTCTGCTGTACGTGGGTCCATCTCTCATGCGCCAAGATCCGCAAGAGCAACGTGCCGGACATCTACTACTGCCAGAAGTGCAGGGAGGGCAGGAGTGGCCCTAAGGAGGAGCACCCCTGACTACATCCTGGACTGTGGGGGAGGGGGACCTTTCAGTTATAGGCAGACGCAGATGGTGTCACATGATCTCCGCAGCAGCATTGCACCTGCCTGTGTAAATAGTGGACAGAAACTTTATTTTATTTTATTCTTTTTTTTTTTGTCCCTCCCTGTAATAAATCCTGTTTGTAACCCAGAAATAAAAGTTTCTTTGTGTATGGCAGAGCCAGGTCCATTGTTGTTGACCAGTAAGCCTCCCCCCTCTACTGAGAAGAGGTGTAATTTACAGGATAGTGGCAGCTTAGACAATGGCAGTGGCAATGGTGGCTCATAGAGAAGGTTAGGAGTGGGGTCGTATGTAGCTAGATGGTGGCTTAAAGAGAAGGTTAGGAGTGGGGGCAGTATGTAGATAGGTGGTGGCTTATAGAGAAGGTTAGGTGGTGGCTTATAGAGAAGGTTAGGTGTGGGGGCAGTATGTAGATAGGTGGTGGCTTATAGAGAAGGTTAGGTGTAGGGGCAGTACGTAGATGATGGCTTATATAGAAGGTTAGTGGTGGAAACCGTATGTAAATAGATGGTTAGGAGTGGGGTCATACGTAGCTAGATGGTGGCTTACAGAGTAGGTTAGGAGTGGGGGGCAGTACGTAGATGATGGCTTATATAGAAGATTAGTGGTGTGAACAGTACGTAGATAGGTGGTGGCTTATGGAGAAGGTTAGGAGTGGTGCAGTACGTAGATAGATGGTGGCTCATAGAGAAGGTAAGGGGGGGAACAGTATGTACAGTAGATATTTAGCAGTGGGGACAGTACATACAGTGATTGTGGCTCATGGAGAAGTCTAGGAGTGGGAACTGTACATACATGGTGGCTCATAGAGAAGGTTGGAAGTGGGGACAGTATGTAGCTAGATGGTGACTTATAGAAATGGCTAGGTGTGGGAACTGTATGTAGATGGTGGTTCATGGAGAAGGCTAGGAGTGGGAACTATACGTAGATGGTGGTTCATGGAGAAGGCTAGGAGTGGGAACTGTACGTAGATGGTGGCTCATGGAGAAGGCTAGGAGAACTGTAGGTAGATGGTGGCTCATTGAGAAGGCTAGGAGTGGGAACTGTACGTTGATGGTGGTTCATGGAGAAGGCTAGGAGTGGGAACTGTACGTTGATGGTGGCTCATGGAGAAGGCTAGGAGTGGGAACTGTACATAGATGGTGGCTCATGGAGAAGGCTAGGAGTGGGAACTGCGTAGATGGTGACTCATGGAGAAGGCTAGGAGTGGGAACTGTACGTAGATGGTAGTTCATGGAGAAGGCTAGGAGTGGGAACTGTAGGTACATGGTGGTTCATGGAAAAGGCTAGGAGTGGGAACTGTACGTTGATGGTGGTCTATGGAGAAGGCTAGGAGTGGAAACTGTACATAGATGGTTCAAGGAGAAGGCTAGGAGTGGAAACTGTACATAGATGGTTCAAGGAGAAGGCTAGGAGTGGAAACTGTACATAGATGGTTCACGGAGAAGGCTAGGAGTGGGAACTGTACGTAAATGGTGGTTCATGGTGAAGGCTAGGAGTGGGAACTGTACGTAGATGGTGACTCACGGAGAAGCCTAGGAGTGGGAACTGTACGCAGATGTTGGCTCACGGAGAAGGCTAGGAGTGGGAACTGTACGCAGATGGTGGTTCATGGTGAAGGCTAGGAGTGGGAACTGTACATAGATGGTGGCTCATGGAGAAGGCTAGGAGTGGGAACTGTACGTAGATGGTGGTTCATGGAGAAGGCTAGGAGTGAGAACTGTACGTAGATCGTGACTCATGGAGAAGGCTAGGAGTGGGAACTGTACGCAGATGGTGGTTCATGGAGAAGGCTAGGAATAGGAACTGTACATAGATGGCTCACGGAAAAGGCTAGGAGTGGGAACTGTACGTAGGTGGTTCATGGAGAAGGCTAGGAGTGGGAACTGCACGTAGATTGTGGCTCACGGAAAAGGCTAGGAGTGGGAACTGTACGTAGGTGGTTCATGGAGAAGGCTAGGAGTGGGAACTGCACGTAGATTGTGGCTCACGGAGAAGGCTAGGAGTGGGAACTGTACGTTGATGGTGCTTCATGGAGAAGGCTAGGAGTGGGAACTGTACGTTGATGGTGCTTCATGGAGAAGGCTAGGAGTGGGAACTGTACGTAGATCGTGACTCATGGAGAAGGCTAGGAGTGGGAACTGTACGTAGATGGTGGTTCATGGTGAAGGCTAGTAGTGGGAACTGTACGTAGATTTTGGCTCATGGAGTAGGCTAGGAGTTGGAACTGTACGTAGATGGTGGCTCATGGAGAAGGCTAGGAGAACTGTAGGTAGATGGTGGCTCATGGAGAAGGCTAGGAGTGGGAACTGTACGTTGTTGGTGGTTCATGGAGAAGGCTAGGAGTGGGAACTGTACGTTGATGGTGGCTCATGGAGAAGGCTAGGAGTGGGAACTGTACATAGATGGTGGCTCATGGAGAAGGCTAGGAGTGGGAACTGCGTAGATGGTGACTCATGGAGAAGGCTAGGAGTGGGAACGGTACGTAGATGGTGGTTCATGGTGAAGGCTAGTAGTGGGAACTGTACGTAGATGGTGGCTCATGGAGAAGGCTAGGAGAACTGTAGGTAGATGGTGGCTCATGGAGAAGGCTAGAAGTGGGAACTGTACGTTGATGGTGGTTCATGGAGAAGGCTAGGAGTGTGAACTGTACGTAGATAATGGCTCATGGAGAAGGCTAGGAGTGTGAATTGTACGTAGATAATGGCTCACGGAAAAGGCTAGGAGTGGGAACTGTATGTAGGTGGTGGTTCATGGAGAAGGCTAGGATGGGAACTGTACATAGATGATTCATGAAGAAGGCTAGGAGTGGGAACTATGTTTATGGTGGCTCACGGAGAAGGCTAGGAGTGGGAACTGTACGTAGATGGTGGCTCATGGAAAAGGCTAGGAGAACTGTAGGTAGATGGTGGCTCATGGAGAAGGCTAGGAGTGGGAACTGTACGTAGATGGTGGCTCATGGAGAAGGCTAGGAGTGGGAACTGTACGTAGATGGTGGTTCATGGAGGAAGCTAGGAGTGGGAACTGTACATAGATGGGTCATGGAGAAACGCTAGGAATGGGAACTGTACATAGATGGTTCATGGAGAAGGCTAGGAATGGGAACTGTACGAAGATGGTGGCTCACGGAGAAGGCTAGGAGTGGGAACTGTACATAGATGGGTCATGGAGAAACGCTAGGAATGGGAACTGTACATAGATGGTTCATGGAGAAGGCTAGGAATGGGAACTGTACGAAGATGGTGGCTCACGGAGAAGGCTAGGAGTGGGAACTGTACGTAGATGGTGGCTCATGGAGAAGGCTAGGATTGGGAACTGTACGTAAATGGTGGTTCATGGAGAAGGCTAGGAGTGGGAACTGTACGTAGATGGTGGTTCATGGAGAAGGCTAGGAATGGGAACTGTACATAGATGGTGGCTCATGGAGAAGGCTAGGAGTGGGAACTGTATGTAGATGGTGGTTTATGGAGAAGGCTAGGAGTGGGAACTGTACGTAGATGGTGGTTCATGGAGAAGGCTCGGATTGGGAACTGTACATAGATGGGTCATGGAGAAGGCTAGGATTGGGAACTGTACGTAGATGGTGGTTCACGGAGAAGGCTAGGATTGGGAACTGTACATAGATGGTTCATGGAGAAGGCTAGGATTGGGAACTGTACATAGATGGTTCATGGAGAAGGTTAGGAGTGGGAACTGTACGTTGATGGTGCTTCATGGGGAAGGCTAGGAGTGGGAACTGTAGGAAGATCGTGACTCATGGAGAAGGCTAGGAGTGGGAACTGTACGTAGATGGTGGTTCATGGAGAAGGCTAGGAGTGGGAACTGTACGCAGATGGTGGCTCACAGAAAAGGCTAGGAGTGGGAACTGTACGTAGATGGTGGTTCATGGAGAAGGCTAGGATTGGGATCTGTACATAGATGGTTCATGGAGAAGGCTAGGAGTGGGAACTGTACATAGATGGTGGCTCATGGAGAAGGCTAGGAGTGGGAACTGTACGTAGATGATGGCTCATGGAGAAGGCTAGGAGTGGGAACTGTACGTTGATGGTGGTTTATGGAGAAGGCTAGGAGTGGGAACTGTACGTAGATGGTGGTTCACGGAGAAGGCTAGGAGTGGGAACTACGTAGATGGTGGTTCGTGGAGAAGGCTAGGAGTGGGAACTACGTAGATGGTGGTTCGTGGAGAAGACGAGGAGTGGGAACTGTACATAGATGGTTCATGGAGAAGGCTAGGAGTGGGAACTGTGCGTAGATGGTGGTTCATGGAGAAGGCTAGGAGTGGGAACTGTACGTAGGTTGTGGCTCAAGGAGAAGGCTAGGAGTGGGAACTGTACGCAGATGTTGTTTCACGGACAAGGCTAGGAGTGGGAACTGTACGTAGATGGTGGCTCATGGAGAAGGCTAGGAGTGGGAACTGTACGTAGATGGTGGTTCATGGTGAAGGCTAGGAGTGGGAACTGTACGTAGATGGTGGCTCACGGAGAAGGCTAGGAGTGGGAACTGTACGCAGATGTTGGCTCACGGAGAAGGCTAGGAGTGGGAACTGTACGCAGATGGTGGTTCATGGTGAAGGCTAGGAGTGGGAACTGTACATAGATGGTGGCTCATGGAGAAGGCTAGGAGTGGGAACTGTACGTAGATGGTGGTTCATGGAGAAGGCTAAGAGTGGGAACTGTACGTAGATCGTGACTCATGGAGAAGGCTAGGAGTGGGAACTGTACGCAGATGGTGGTTCATGGAGAAGGCTAGGAATAGGAACTGTACATAGATGGCTCACGGAAAAGGCTAGGAGCGGGAACTGTACGTAGGTGGTTCATGGAGAAGGCTAGGAGTGGGAACTGCACGTAGATTGTGGCTCACGGAAAAGGCTAGGAGTGGGAACTGTACGTAGGTGGTTCATGGAGAAGGCTAGGAGTGGGAACTGCACGTAGATTGTGGCTCACGGAGAAGGCTAGGAGTGGGAACTGTACGTTGATGGTGCTTCATGGAGAAGGCTAGGAGTGGGAACTGTACGTAGATCGTGACTCATGGAGAAGGCTAGGAGTGGGAACTGTACGTAGATGGTGGTTCATGGTGAAGGCTAGTAGTGGGAACTGTACGTAGATTTTGGCTCATGGAGTAGGCTAGGAGTTGGAACTGTACGTAGATGGTGGCTCATGGAGAAGGCTAGAAGTGGGAATTGTACGTTGATGGTGGTTCATGGAGAAGGCTAGGAGTGGGAACTGTACGTAGATGGTGGCTCATGTAGAAGGCTAGGAGTGGGAACTGTTCATAGATGGTGGCTCACGGAGAAGGCTAGGAGTGGGAACTGTACGTAGATAATGGCTCATGGAGAAGGCTAGGAGTGGGAACTGTACGTAGATAATGGCTCATGGAGAAGGCTAGGAGTGGGAACTGTACATAGATGGCTCACGGAAAAGGCTAGGAGTGGGAACTGTATGTAGGTGGTGGTTCATGGAGAAGGCTAGGATGGGAACTGTACATAGATGATTCATGAAGAAGGCTAGGAGTGGGAACTATGTTTATGGTGGTTCAAGGAGAAGGCTAGGAGTGGGAACTGTACATAGATGGTTCATGGAGAAACGCTAGGAATGGGAACTGTACATAGATGGTGGCTCACGGAGAAGGCTAGGAGTGGGAACTGTACGTAGATGGTGGCTCATGGAGAAGGCTAGGAGAACTGTAGGTAGATGGTGGCTCATGGAGAAGGCTAGGAGTGGGAACTGTACGTAGATGGTGGCTCATGGAGAAGGCTAGGAGTGGGAACTGTACGTAGATGGTGGCTCATGGAGAAGGTTAGGAGTGGGAACTGTACGTAGATGGTGGTTCATGGAGGAAGCTAGGAGTGGGAACTGTACATAGATGGGTCATGGAGAAACGCTAGGAATGGGAACTGTACATAGATGGTTCATGGAGAAGGCTAGGAATGGGAACTGTACGAAGATGGTGGCTCACGGAGAAGGCTAGGAGTGGAAACTTTACGTAGATGGTGGCTCACGGAGAAGGCTAGGAGTGGGAACTGTACGTAGATGGTGGCTCATGGAGAAGGCTAGGAATGGGAACTGTACATAGATGGTGGCTCATGGAGAAGGCTAGGAGTGGGAACTGTACATAGATGGTGGCTCATGGAGAAGGCTAGGAGTGGGAACTGTATGTAGATGGTGGTTTATGGAGAAGGCTAGGAGTGGGAACTGTACGTAGATGGTGGTTCATGGAGAAGGCTCGGATTGGGAACTGTACATAGATGGTTCATGGAGAAGGCTAGGAGTGGGAACTGTATGTAGATGGTGGTTTATGGAGAAGGCTAGGATTGGGAACTGTATGTAGATGGTGGTTTATGGAGAAGGCTAGGATTGGGAACTGTACGTAGATGGTGGTTCACGGAGAAGGTTAGGAGTGGGAACTGTACGTTGATGGTGCTTCATGGGGAAGGCTAGGAGTGGGAACTGTAGGAAGATCGTGACTCATGGAGAAGGCTAGGAGTGGGAACTGTACGTAGATGGTGGTTCATGGAGAAGGCTAGGAGTGGGAACTGTACGCAGATGGTGGCTCACAGAAAATGCTAGGAGTGGGAACTGTACGTAGATGGTGGTTCATGGAGAAGGCTAGGATTGGGATCTGTACATAGATGGTTCATGGAGAAGGCTAGGAGTGGGAACTGTACGTAGGTTGTGGCTCACGGAGAAGGCTAGGAGTGGGAACTGTACATAGATGGTGGCTCATGGAGAAGGCTAGGAGTGGGAACTGTACGTAGATGATGGCTCATGGAGAAGGCTAGGAGTGGGAACTGTACGTTGATGGTGGTTTATGGAGAAGGCTAGGAGTGGGAACTGTACGTAGATGGTGGTTCACGGAGAAGGCTAGGAGTGGGAACTACGTAGATGGTGGTTCGTGGAGAAGGCTAGGAGTGGAAACTACGTAGATGGTGGTTCGTGGAGAAGACGAGGAGTGGGAACTGTACATAGATGGTTCATGGAGAAGGCTAGGAGTGGGAACTGTACGTAGATGGTGGTTCATCGAGAAGGCTAGGAGTGGGAACTGTGCGTAGATGGTGGTTCATGGAGAAGGCTAGGAGTGGGAACTGTACGTAGATTGTGGCTCAAGGAGAAGGCTAGGAGTGAGAACTGTACGCAGATGTTGGCTCACGGACAAGGCTAGGAGTGGGAACTGTACGTAGATGGTGGCTCATGGAGAAGGCTAGGAGTGGGAACAGTACGTAGATGGTGGCTCATGTAGAAGGCTAGGAGTGGGAACTGTTCATAGATGGTGGCTCACGGAGAAGGCTAGGAGTGTGAACTGTACGTAGATAATGGCTCATGGAGAAGGCTAGGAGTGGGAACTGTACATAGATGGTTCATGGAGAAGGCTAGGAATGGGAACTGTACATAGATGGCTCACGGAAAAGGCTAGGAGTGGGAACTGTACGTAGGTGGTGGTTCATGGAGAAGGCTAGGATGGGAACTGTACGTAGGTGGTGGTTCATGGAGAAGGCTAGGATGGGAACTGTACGTAGATGGTGGTTTATGGAGAAGGCTGGGGTGGGAACTGTACATAGATGGTTCATGAAGAAGGCTAGGAGTGGGAACTATGTTGATGGTGGTTCAAGGAGAAGGCTAGGAGTGGGAACTGTACATAGATGGTGGCTCACGGAGAAGGCTAGGAGTGGGAACTGTACGTAGATGGTGGCTCATGGAGAAGGCTAGGAGAACTGTAGGTAGATGGTGGCTCATGGAGAAGGCTAGGAGTGGGAACTGTACGTAGATGGTGGCTCATGGAGAAGGCTAGGAGTGGGAACTGTACGTAGATGGTGGCTCATGGAGAAGGTTAGGAGTGGGAACTGTACGTAGATGGTGGTTCATGGAGAAGGCTAGGAGTGGGAACTGTACATAGATGTGTCATGGAGAAACGCTAGGAATGGGAACTGTACATAGATGGTTCATGGAGAAGGCTAGGAATGGGAACTGTCCGAAGATGGTGGCTCACGGAGAAGGCTAGGAGTGGGAACTGTACGTAGATGGTGGCTCACGGAGAAAGCTAGGAGTGAGAACTGTACGTAGATGGTGGCTCATGGAGAAGGCTAGGATTGGGAACTGTACGTAAATGGTGGCTCATGGAGAAGGCTAGGAGTGGGAACTGTACGTAGATGGTGGTTCATGGAGAAGGCTAGGAGTGGGAACTGTACATAGAAGGTTCATGGAGAAACGCTAAGAATGGGAACTGTACATAGATGGTTCATGGAGAAGGCTAGGAATGGGAACTGTACATAGATGGTTCATGGAGAAGGCTAGGAATGGGAAATGTCCGAAGAAGGTGGCTCACGGAGAAGGCTAGGAGTGGGAACTGTACGTAGATGGTTCATGGAGAAGGCTAGGATTGGGAACTGTACGTAGATAATGGCTCATGGAGAAGGCTAGGAGTGGGAACTGTACATAGATGGCTCACGGAAAAGGCTAGGAGTGGGAACTGTATGTAGGTGGTGGTTCATGGAGAAGGCTAGGATGGGAACTGTACATAGATGATTCATGAAGAAGGCTAGGAGTGGGAACTATGTTTATGGTGGTTCAAGGAGAAGGCTAGGAGTGGGAACTGTACATAGATGGTTCATGGAGAAACGCTAGGAATGGGAACTGTACATAGATGGTGGCTCACGGAGAAGGCTAGGAGTGGGAACTGTACGTAGATGGTGGCTCATGGAGAAGGCTAGGAGAACTGTAGGTAGATGGTGGCTCATGGAGAAGGCTAGGAGTGGGAACTGTACGTAGATGGTGGCTCATGGAGAAGGCTAGGAGTGGGAACTGTACGTAGATGGTGGCTCATGGAGAAGGTTAGGAGTGGGAACTGTACGTAGATGGTGGTTCATGGAGGAAGCTAGGAGTGGGAACTGTACATAGATGGGTCATGGAGAAACGCTAGGAATGGGAACTGTACATAGATGGTTCATGGAGAAGGCTAGGAATGGGAACTGTACGAAGATGGTGGCTCACGGAGAAGGCTAGGAGTGGAAACTTTACGTAGATGGTGGCTCACGGAGAAGGCTAGGAGTGGGAACTGTACGTAGATGGTGGCTCATGGAGAAGGCTAGGAATGGGAACTGTACATAGATGGTGGCTCATGGAGAAGGCTAGGAGTGGGAACTGTACATAGATGGTGGCTCATGGAGAAGGCTAGGAGTGGGAACTGTATGTAGATGGTGGTTTATGGAGAAGGCTAGGAGTGCGAACTGTACGTAGATGGTGGTTCATGGAGAAGGCTCGGATTGGGAACTGTACATAGATGGTTCATGGAGAAGGCTAGGAGTGGGAACTGTATGTAGATGGTGGTTTATGGAGAAGGCTAGGATTGGGAACTGTATGTAGATGGTGGTTTATGGAGAAGGCTAGGATTGGGAACTGTACGTAGATGGTGGTTCACGGAGAAGGTTAGGAGTGGGAACTGTACGTTGATGGTGCTTCATGGGGAAGGCTAGGAGTGGGAACTGTAGGAAGATCGTGACTCATGGAGAAGGCTAGGAGTGGGAACTGTACGTAGATGGTGGTTCATGGAGAAGGCTAGGAGTGGGAACTGTACGCAGATGGTGGCTCACAGAAAATGCTAGGAGTGGGAACTGTACGTAGATGGTGGTTCATGGAGAAGGCTAGGATTGGGATCTGTACATAGATGGTTCATGGAGAAGGCTAGGAGTGGGAACTGTACGTAGGTTGTGGCTCACGGAGAAGGCTAGGAGTGGGAACTGTACATAGATGGTGGCTCATGGAGAAGGCTAGGAGTGGGAACTGTACGTAGATGATGGCTCATGGAGAAGGCTAGGAGTGGGAACTGTACGTTGATGGTGGTTTATGGAGAAGGCTAGGAGTGGGAACTGTACGTAGATGGTGGTTCACGGAGAAGGCTAGGAGTGGGAACTACGTAGATGGTGGTTCGTGGAGAAGGCTAGGAGTGGAAACTACGTAGATGGTGGTTCGTGGAGAAGACGAGGAGTGGGAACTGTACATAGATGGTTCATGGAGAAGGCTAGGAGTGGGAACTGTACGTAGATGGTGGTTCATGGAGAAGGCTAGGAGTGGGAACTGTGCGTAGATGGTGGTTCATGGAGAAGGCTAGGAGTGGGAACTGTACGTAGATTGTGGCTCAAGGAGAAGGCTAGGAGTGAGAACTGTACGCAGATGTTGGCTCACGGACAAGGCTAGGAGTGGGAACTGTACGTAGATGGTGGCTCATGGAGAAGGCTAGGAGTGGGAACAGTACGTAGATGGTGGCTCATGTAGAAGGCTAGGAGTGGGAACTGTTCATAGATGGTGGCTCACGGAGAAGGCTAGGAGTGTGAACTGTACGTAGATAATGGCTCATGGAGAAGGCTAGGAGTGGGAACTGTACATAGATGGTTCATGGAGAAGGCTAGGAATGGGAACTGTACATAGATGGCTCACGGAAAAGGCTAGGAGTGGGAACTGTACGTAGGTGGTGGTTCATGGAGAAGGCTAGGATGGGAACTGTACGTAGGTGGTGGTTCATGGAGAAGGCTAGGATGGGAACTGTACGTAGATGGTGGTTTATGGAGAAAGCTGGGGTGGGAACTGTACATAGATGGTTCATGAAGAAGTCTAGGAGTGGGAACTATGTTGATGGTGGTTCAAGGAGAAGGCTAGGAGTGGGAACTGTACATAGATGGTGGCTCACGGAGAAGGCTAGGAGTGGGAACTGTACGTAGATGGTGGCTCATGGAGAAGGCTAGGAGAACTGTAGGTAGATGGTGGCTCATGGAGAAGGCTAGGAGTGGGAACTGTACGTAGATGGTGGCTCATGGAGAAGGCTAGGAGTGGGAACTGTACGTAGATGGTGGCTCATGGAGAAGGTTAGGAGTGGGAACTGTACGTAGATGGTGGTTCATGGAGAAGGCTAGGAGTGGGAACTGTACATAGATGTGTCATGGAGAAACGCTAGGAATGGGAACTGTACATAGATGGTTCATGGAGAAGGCTAGGAATGGGAACTGTCCGAAGATGGTGGCTCACGGAGAAGGCTAGGAGTGGGAACTGTACGTAGATGGTGGCTCACGGAGAAAGCTAGGAGTGAGAACTGTACGTAGATGGTGGCTCATGGAGAAGGCTAGGATTGGGAACTGTACGTAAATGGTGGCTCATGGAGAAGGCTAGGAGTGGGAACTGTACGTAGATGGTGGTTCATGGAGAAGGCTAGGAGTGGGAACTGTACATAGAAGGTTCATGGAGAAACGCTAAGAATGGGAACTGTACATAGATGGTTCATGGAGAAGGCTAGGAATGGGAACTGTACATAGATGGTTCATGGAGAAGGCTAGGAATGGGAAATGTCCGAAGAAGGTGGCTCACGGAGAAGGCTAGGAGTGGGAACTGTACGTAGATGGTTCATGGAGAAGGCTAGGATTGGGAACTGTACGTAGATGGTGGTTCACGGAGAAGGCTAGGATTGGGAACTTTACATAGATGGTTCATGGAGAAGGCTAGGATTGGGAACTGTACATAGATGGTTCATGGAGAAGGCTAGGAGTGGGAACTGTACGTTGATGGTGCTTCATGGAGAAGGCTAGGAGTGGGAACTGTATGAAGATCGTGACTCATGGAGAAGGCTAGGAGTGGGAACTGTACGTAGATGGTGGGTAAATGGAGAAGGCTAGGAGTGGGAACTGTACGCAGATGGTGGCTCACAGAAAAGGCTAGGAGTGGGAACTGTACGTAGATGGTGGTTCATGGAGAAGGCTAGTATTGGGAACTGTACATAGATGGTTCATGGAGAAGGCTAGGAGTGGGAACTGTACGTTGATGGTGGTCTATGGAGAAGGCTAGGAGTGGGAACTGTACATAGATGGTTCATGGAGAAGGCTAGGAGTGGGAACTGTACGTAGGTTGTGGCTCACGGAGAAGGCTAGGAGTGGGAACTGTACGTAGATGGTGGTTCATGGTGAAGGCTAGGATTGGGAACTGTACGTAGATGGTGGCTCACGGAGAAGAATAGGAGTGGGAACTGTATGTAGATGGTGGTTCATGGTGAAGGCTAGGAGTGGGAACTGTACGTAGATGGTGGCTCATGGAGAAGGCTAGGAGTGGGAACTGTACGTTGATGGTGGTTCATGGAGAAGTCTAGGAGTGGGAACTGTACGTAGATGGTGGTTCGTGGAGAAGGCTAGGAGTGGGAACTACGTAGATGGTGGTTCGTGGAGAAGACGAGGAGTGGGAACTGTACATAGATGGTTCATGGAGAGGGCTAGGAGTGGGAACTGTACGTAGATGGTGGTTCATGGAGAAGGCTAGGAGTGGGAACTGTGCATAGATGGTGGTTCATGGAGAAGGCTAGGAGTGGGAACTGTACGTAGATTGTAGCTCACGGAGAAGGCTAGGAGTGGGAACTGTACGCAGATGTTGGCTCACGGAGAAGGCTAGGAGTGGGAACTGTACATAGATGGTGGCTCATGGAGAAGGCTAGGAGTGGGAACTGTACATAAATGGTGGCTCATGGAGAAGGCTAGGAGTGGGAACTGTACGTAGATGGTGGTTCATGGAGAAGGCTAGGAGTGGGAACTGTACGTAGATGGTGGTTCATGGAGAAGGCTAGGATTGGGAACTGTACATAGATGGTTCATGGAGAAGGCTAGGATTGGGAACTGTACATAGATGGTGGTTCATGGAGAAGGCTAGGATTGGGAACTGTACATAGATGGTTCATGGAGAAGGCTAGGATTGGGAACTGTACATAGATGGTTCATGGAGAAGGCTAGGAGTGGGAACTGTACGTTGATGGTGCTTCATGGAGAAGGCTAGGAGTGGGAACTGTACATAGATGGTTCATGGAGAAGGCTAGGAGTGGGAACTGTACGTTGATGGTGCTTCATGGAGAAGTCTAGGAGTGGGAACAGTATGAAGATCGTGACTCATGGAGAAGGCTAGGAGTGGGAACTGTACGTAGATGGTGGTTCATGGAGAAGGCTAGGAGTGGGAACTGTACGCAGATGGTGGCTCACAGAAAAGGCTAGGAGTGGGAACTGTACGTAGATGGTGGTTCATGGAGAAGGCTAGGATTGGGAACTGTACATAGATGGTTCATGGAGAAGGCTAGGAGTGGGAACTGTACGTTGATGGTGGTCTATGGAGAAGGCTAGGATTGGGAACTGTAAATAGATGGTTCATGGAGAATTCTAGGATTGGGAACTGTACGTAAATGGTGGCTCATGGAGAAGGCTAGGAGTGGGAACTGTACGTAGATGGTGGTTCATGGAGAAGGCTAGGATTGGGAACTGTACATAGATGGTTCATGGAGAAGGCTAGGATTGGGAACTATACGTAGATGGTGGTTCACGGAGATGGCTAGGATTGGGAACTTTACATAGATGGTTCATGGAGAAGGCTACGATTGGGAACTGTACATAGATGGTTCATGGAGAAGGCTAGGAGTGGGAACTGTACGTTGATGGTGCTTCATGGAGAAGGCTAGGAGTGGGAACTGTACATAGATGGTTCATGGAGAAGGCTAGGAGTGGAAACTGTACGTTGATGGTGCTTCATGGAGAAGGCTAGGAGTGGGAACTGTATGAAGATCGTGACTCATGGAGAAGGCTAGGAGTGGGAACTGTACGTAGATGGTGGTTCATGGAGAATGCTAGGAGTGGGAACTGTATGTAGATGGTGGTTCATGGAGAAGGCTAGGAGTGGGAACTGTACGTAGATTGTAGCTCACGGAGAAGGCTAGGAGTGGGAACTGTACGCAGATGTTGGCTCACGGAGAAGGCTAGGAGTGGGAACTGTACATAGATGGTGGCTCATGGAGAAGGCTAGGAGTGGGAACTGTACATAGATGGTGGCTCATGGGGAAGGCTAGGAGTGGGAACTGTACGTAGATGGTGGTTCATGGAGAAGGCTAGGAGTGGGAACTGTACGTAGATGGTGGTTCATGGAGAAGGCTAGGATTGGGAACTGTACATAGATGGTTCATGGAGAAGGCTAGGATTGGGAACTGTACATAGATGGTTGTTCATGGAGAAGGCTAGGATTGGGAACTGTACATAGATGGTTCATGGAGAAGGCTAGGATTGGGAACTGTACATAGATGGTTCATGGAGAAGGCTAGGAGTGGGAACTGTACGTTGATGGTGCTTCATGGAGAAGGCTAGGAGTGGGAACTGTACATAGATGGTTCATGGAGAAGGCTAGGAGTGGGAACTGTACGTTGATGGTGCTTCATGGAGAAGGCTAGGAGTGGGAACAGTATGAAGATCGTGACTCATGGAGAAGGCTAGGAGTGGGAACTGTACGTAGATGGTGGTTCATGGAGAAGGCTAGGAGTGGGAACTGTACGCAGATGGTGGCTCACAGAAAAGGCTAGGAGTGGGAACTGTACGTAGATGGTGGTTCATGGAGAAGGCTAGGATTGGGAACTGTACATAGATGGTTCATGGAGAAGGCTAGGAGTGGGAACTGTACGTTGATGGTGGTCTATGGAGATGGCTAGGATTGGGAACTGTACATAGATGGTTCATGGAGAAGGCTAGGATTGGGAACTGTACGTAAATGGTGGTTCATGGAGAAGGCTAGGAGTGGGAACTGTACGTAGATGGTGGTTCATGGAGAAGGCTAGGATTGGGAACTGTACATAGATGGTTCATGGAGAAGGCTAGGATTGGGAACTGTACGTAGATGGTGGTTCACGGAGATGGCTAGGATTGGGAACTTTACATAGATGGTTCATGGAGAAGGCTACGATTGGGAACTGTACATAGATGGTTCATGGAGAAGGCTAGTAGTGGGAACTGTACGTTGATGGTGCTTCATGGAGAAGGCTAGGAGTGGGAACTGTACATAGATGGTTCATGGAGAAGGCTAGGAGTGGGAACTGTACGTTGATGGTGCTTCATGGAGAAGGCTAGGAGTGGGAACTGTATGAAGATCGTGACTCATGGAGAAGGCTAGGAGTGGGAACTGTACGTAGATGGTGGTTCATGGAGAAGGCTAGGAGTGGGAACTGTACGCAGATGGTGGCTCACAGAAAAGGCTAGGAGTGGGAACTGTACGTAGATGGTGGTTCATGGAGAAGGCTAGGATTGGGAACTGTACATAGACGGTTCATGGAGAAGGCTAGGAGTGGGAACTGTACGTTGATGGTGGTCTATGGAGAAGTCTAGGAGTGGGAACTGTACATAGATGGTTCATGGAGAAGGCTAGGAGTGGAAACTGTACGTAGATTGTAGCTCACGGAGAAGGCTAGGAGTGGGAACTGTACGCAGATGTTGGCTCACGGAGAAGGCTAGGAGTGGGAACTGTACATAGATGGTGGCTCATGGAGAAGGCTAGGAGTGGGAACTGTACATAGATGGTGGCTCATGGAGAAGGCTAGGAGTGGGAACTGTACGTAGATGGTGGTTCATGGAGAAGGCTAGGAGTGGGAACTGTACGTAGATGGTGGTTCATGGAGAAGGCTAGGATTGGGAACTGTACATAGATGGTTCATGGAGAAGGCTAGGATTGGGAACTGTACATAGATGGTGGTTCATGGAGAAGGCTAGGATTGGGAACTGTACATAGATGGTTCATGGAGAAGGCTAGGATTGGGAACTGTACATAGATGGTTCATGGAGAAGGCTAGGAGTGGGAACTGTACGTTGATGGTGCTTCATGGAGAAGGCTAGGAGTGGGAACTGTACATAGATGGTTCATGGAGAAGGCTAGGAGTGGGAACTGTACGTTGATGGTGCTTCATGGAGAAGGCTAGGAGTGGGAACAGTATGAAGATCGTGACTCATGGAGAAGGCTAGGAGTGGGAACTGTACGTAGATGGTGGTTCATGGAGAAGGCTAGGAGTGGGAACTGTACGCAGATGGTGGCTCACAGAAAAGGCTAGGAGTGGGAACTGTACGTAGATGGTGGTTTATGGAGAAGGCTAGGATTGGGAACTGTACATAGATGGTTCATGGAGAAGGCTAGGAGTGGGAACTGTACGTTGATGGTGGTCTATGGAGAAGGCTAGGATTGGGAACTGTACATAGATGGTTCATGGAGAATTCTAGGATTGGGAACTGTACGTAAATGGTGGCTCATGGAGAAGGCTAGGAGTGGGAACTGTACGTAGATGGTGGTTCATGGAGAAGGCTAGGATTGGGAACTGTACATAGATGGTTCATGGAGAAGGCTAGGATTGGGAACTATACGTAGATGGTGGTTCACGGAGATGGCTAGGATTGGGAACTTTACATAGATGGTTCATGGAGAAGGCTACAATTGGGAACTGTACATAGATGGTTCATGGAGAAGGCTAGGAGTGGGAACTGTACGTTGATGGTGCTTCATGGAGAAGGCTAGGAGTGGGAACTGTACATAGATGGTTCATGGAGAAGGCTAGGAGTGGGAACTGTACGTTGATGGTGCTTCATGGAGAAGGCTAGGAGTGGGAACTGTATGAAGATCGTGACTCATGGAGAAGGCTAGGAGTGGGAACTGTACGTAGATGGTGGTTCATGGAGAAGGCTAGGAGTGGGAACTGTATGTAGATGGTGGTTCATGGAGAAGGCTAGGAGTGGGAACTGTACGTAGATTGTAGCTCACGGAGTAGGCTAGGAGTGGGAACTGTACGCAGATGTTGGCTCACGGAGAAGGCTAGGAGTGGGAACTGTACATAGATGGTGGCTCATGGAGAAGGCTAGGAGTGGGAACTGTACATAGATGGTGGCTCATGGAGAAGGCTAGGAGTGGGAACTGTACGTAGATGGTGGTTCATGGAGAAGGCTAGGAGTGGGAACTGTACATAGATGGTTCATGGAGAAGGCTAGGATTGGGAACTGTACATAGATGGTGGTTCATGGAGAAGGCTAGGATTGGGAACTGTACATAGATGGTTCATGGAGAAGGCTAGGATTGGGAACTGTACATAGATGGTGGTTCATGGAGAAGGCTAGGATTGGGAACTGTACATAGATGGTTCATGGAGAAGGCTAGGATTGGGAACTGTACATAGATGGTTCATGGAGAAGGCTAGGAGTGGGAACTGTACGTTGATGGTGCTTCATGGAGAAGGCTAGGAGTGGGAACTGTACATAGATGGTTCATGGAGAAGGCTAGGAGTGGGAACTGTACGTTGATGGTGCTTCATGGAGAAGGCTAGGAGTGGGAACAGTATGAAGATCGTGACTCATGGAGAAGGCTAGGAGTGGGAACTGTACGTAGATGGTGGTTCATGGAGAAGGCTAGGAGTGGGAACTGTACGCAGATGGTGGCTCACAGAAAAGGCTAGGAGTGGGAACTGTACGTAGATGGTAGTTTATGGAGAAGGCTAGGATTGGGAACTGTACATAGATGGTTCATGGAGAAGGCTAGGATTGGGAACTGTACGTAAATGGTGGCTCATGGAGAAGGCTAGGAGTGGGAACTGTACGTAGATGGTGGTTCATGGAGAAGGCTAGGATTGGGAACTGTACATAGATGGTTCATGGAGAAGGCTAGGATTGGGAACTGTACGTAGATGGTGGTTCACGGAGATGGCTAGGATTGGGAACTTTACATAGATGGTTCATGGAGAAGGCTACGATTGGGAACTGTACATAGATGGTTCATGGAGAAGGCTAGTAGTGGGAACTGTACGTTGATGGTGCTTCATGGAGAAGGCTAGGAGTGGGAACTGTACATAGATGGTTCATGGAGAAGGCTAGGAGTGGGAACTGTACGTTGATGGTGCTTCATGGAGAAGGCTAGGAGTGGGAACTGTATGAAGATCGTGACTCATGGAGAAGGCTAGTAGTGGGAACTGTACGTAGATGGTGGTTCATGGAGAAGGCTAGGAGTGGGAACTGTACGCAGATGGTGGCTCACAGAAAAGGCTAGGAGTGGGAACTGTACGTAGATGGTGGTTCATGGAGAAGGCTAGGATTGGGAACTGTACATAGACGGTTCATGGAGAAGGCTAGGAGTGGGAACTGTACGTTGATGGTGGTCTATGGAGAAGTCTAGGAGTGGGAACTGTACATAGATGGTTCATGGAGAAGGCTAGGAGTGGAAACTGTACGTAGGTTGTGGCTCACGGAGAAGGCTAGGAGTGGGAACTGTACGTAGATGGTGGTTCATGGTGAAGGCTAGGAGTGGGAACTGTACGTCGATGGTGGCTCACGGAGAAGGCTAGGAGTGGGAACTGTATGTAGATGGTGGTTCATGGTGAAGGCTAGGAGTGGGAACTGTACATAGATGGTGGCTCATGGAGAAGGCTAGGAGTGGGAACTGTACATAGATGGGTCATGGAGAAACGCTAGGAATGGGAACTGTACATAGATGGTGGCTCACGGAGAAGGCTAGGAGTGGGAACTGTACATAGATGGTGGCTCATGGAGAAGGCTAGGAGTGGAAACTGTACATAGATGGTGGCTCATGGAGAAGGCTAGGAGTGGGAACTGTACGTAGATGGTGGTTCATGGAGAAGGCTAGGAGTGGGAACTGTACGTAGATGGTGGTTCATGGAGGAGGCTAGGATTGTTCATGGATGGTTCATGGAGAAGGCTAAGATTGGGAACTGTACATAGATGGTGGTTCACGGAGAATGCTAGGATTGGGAACTGTACATAGATGGTTCATGGAGAAGGCTAGGAGTGGGAACTGTACGTAGATGGTGGTTCATGGAGAAGGCTAGGATTGGGAACTGTACATAGACGGTCTATGGAGAAGGCTAGGAGTGGGAACTGTACATAGATGGTTCATGGAGAAGGCTAGGAGTGGAAACTGTACGTAGGTTGTGGCTTACGGAGAAGGCTAGGAGTGGGAACTGTACGTAGATGGTGGTTCATGGTGAAGGCTAGGAGTGGGAACTGTACGTCGATGGTGGCTCACGGAGAAGGCTAGGAGTGGGAACTGTATGTAGATGGTGGTTCATGGTGAAGGCTAGGAGTGGGAACTGTACATAGATGGTGGCTCACGGAGAAGGCTAGGAGTGGGAATTGTACGTATATGGTGGTTCACGGAGAAGGCTAGGAGTGGGAACTGTACGTAGATGGTGGCTCATGGAGAAGGCTAGGATTGGGAACTGTACGTAGATGGTGGCTCATGGAGAAGGCTAGGAGTGGGAACTGTACGTAGATGGTGGTTCATGGAGAAGGCTAGGAGTGGGAACTGTACATAGATGGTTCATGGAGAAACGCTAGGAATGGGAAGTGTACATAGATGGTTCATGGAGAAGGCTAGGAGTGGGAACTGTACGAAGATGGTGGTTCACAGAGAAGGCTAGGAGTGGGAACTGTACGTAGATGGTGGTTCATGGAGAAGGCTAGGAGTGGGAACTGTACGCAGATGGTGGCTCACAGACAAGGCTAGGAGTGGGAACTGTACGTAGATGGTGGTTCATGGAGAAGGCTAGGATTGGGAACTGTACGTAGATGGTTCATGGAGAAGGCTAGGAGTGGGAACTGTAGGTAGATGGTGGTTCATGGTGAAGGCTAGGAGTGGGAACTGTTCATAGATGGTGGCTCACGGAGACGGCTAGGAGTGTGAACTGTACGTAGATAATGGCTCATGGAGAATGCTAGGAGTGGGAACTGTACGCAGATGTTGGCTCACGGAGAAGGCTAGGAGTGGGAACTGTATGTATATGGTGGTTTAAGGTGAAGGCTAGGAGTGGGAACTGTACATAGATGGTGGCTCATGGAGAAGGCTAGGAGTGGGAACTGTACATAGATGGTGGCTCATGGACAAGGCTAGGAGTGGGAAATGTACGTAGATGGTGGTTCATGGAGAAGGCTAGGAGTGGGAACTGTACGTAGATGGTGGTTCATGGAGGAGGCTAGGATTGTTCATGGATGGTTCATGGAGAAGGCTAAGATTGGGAACTGTACATAGATGGTGGTTCACGGAGAATGCTAGGATTGGGAACTGTACATAGATGGTTCATGGAGAAGGCTAGGATTGGGAACTGTACGTAGATGGTTCATGGAGAAGGCTAGGAGTGGGAACTGTACGTTGATGGTGCTTCATGGAGAAGGCTAGGAGTGGGAACTGTACATAAATGGTGTCTCACGGAGAAGGCTAGGAGTGGTAACTGTACGTAGATGGTGGCTCACAGACAAGGCTAGGATTGGGAACTGTACGTAGATGGTGGTTCATGGTGGAGGCTAGTAGTGGGAACTGTACTTAGATTTTGGCTCATGGAGTAGGCTAGGAGTTGGAACTGTACATAGATGGTGGCTCATGGAGATGGCTAGGAGTGGGAACTGTACGTTGATGGTGGTTTATGGAGAAGGCTAGGAGTGCGAACTGTACGTAGATCATGGCTCATGGAGAAGGCTAGAAGTTGGAACTGTAGGTAGATGGTGGCTCATGGAGAAGGCTAGGAGTGGGAACTGTTCATAGATGGTGGCTCACGCAGAAGGATAGGAGTGTGCTAGGAGTGGGAACTGTACGTTGGTGGTGGTTCATGGAGAAGGCTAGGATGGGAACTGTACGTAGATGGTGGTTCATGGAGGAGGCTAGGATTGTTCATGGATGGTTCATGGAGAAGGCTAAGAGTGGGAACTATGTTGATGGTGGTTCAAGGAGAAGGCTAGGAGTGGGAACTATACATAGATGGTTCATGGAGAAACGCTAGGAATGGGAACTGTACATAGATGGTGGCTCACGGAGAAGGCTAGGAGTGGGAACTGTACGTAGGTGGTGGCTCATGGAGAAGGCTAGGAGAACTGTAGGTAGATGGTGGCTCATGAAGAAGGCTAGGAGTGGGAACTGTACGTAGATGATGGCTCATGGAGAAGGCTAGGAGTGGGAACTGTACGTAGATGGTGGCTCATGGAGAAGGTTAGGAGTGGGAACTGTACGTAGATGGTGGTTCATGGAGAAGGCTAGGAGTGGGAACTACATAGATGGGTCATGGAGAAACGCTAGGATTGGGAACTGTACATAGATGGTTCATGGAGAAGGCTAGGAATGGGAACTGTACGAAGATGGTGGCTCACGGAGACGGCTAGGAGTGGGAACTGTACGTAGGTGGTGGCTCATGGAGAAGGCTAGGAGAACTGTAGGTAGATGGTGGCTCATGAAGAAGGCTAGGAGTGGGAACTGTACGTAGATGATGGCTCATGGAGAAGGCTAGGAGTGGGAACTGTACGTAGATGGTGGCTCATGGAGAAGGTTAGGAGTGGGAACTGTACGTAGATGGTGGTTCATGGAGAAGGCTAGGAGTGGGAACTACATAGATGGGTCATGGAGAAACGCTAGGATTGGGAACTGTACATAGATGGTTCATGGAGAAGGCTAGGAATGGGAACTGTACGAAGATGGTGGCTCACGGAGACGGCTAGGAGTGGGAACTGTACGTAGATGATGGCTCAAAGAGAAGGCTAGGGGTGGGAATGGTACGTATATGGTGGTTCACGGAGAAGGCTAGGAGTGGGAACTGTACGTAGATGGTGGCTCATGGAGAAGGCTAGGATTGGGAACTGTACGTAAATGGTGGCTCATGGAGAAGGCTAGGAGTGGGAACTGTACGTAGATGGTGGTTCATGGAGAAGGCTAGGAATGGGAACTGTACATAGATGGATCATGGAGAAACGCTAGGAATGGGAACTGTACATAGATGGTGGTTCACGGAGAATGCTAGGATTGGGAACTGTACATAGATGGTTCATGGAGAAGGCTAGGATTGGGAACTGTACGTAGATGGTGGTTCATGGAGAAGGCTAGGAGTGGGAACTGTACGTAGATGGTGGTTCATGGAGAAGGCTAGGATTGGGAACTGTACATAGATGGTTCATGGAGAAGGCTAGGATTGGGAACTGTAAGTAGATGGTGGTTCACGGAGAAGGCTAGGATTGGGAACTGTACATAGATGGTTCATGGAGAAGGCTAGGATTGGGAACTGTACATAGATAATTCATGGAGAAGGCTAGGAGTGGGAACTGTACGTAGATCGTGACTCATGGAGAAGGCTAGGAGTGGGAACTGTACGTAGATGATGATTCATGGAGAAGGCTAGGAGTGGGAACTGTACGTAGATGGTGGTTCATGGAGAAGGCTAGGAGTGGGAACTGTGCGTAGATGGTGGTTCATGGAGAAGGCTAGGATTGGGAACTGTACATAGATGGTTCATGGAGAAGGCTAGGAGTGGGAACTGTACGTTGATGGTGGTCTATGGAGAAGGCTAGAAGTGGGAACTGTACATAGATGGCTCACGGAGAAGGCTAGGAGTGGGAACTGTACGTAGATGGTGGTTCATGGTGAAGGCTAGGAGTGGGAACTGTACGTAGATGGTGGCTCACGGAGAAGGCTAGGAGTGGGAACTGTACGCAGATGTTGGCTCACGGAGAAGGCTAGGAGTGGGAACTGTACATAGATGGTTCATGGAGAAGGCTAGGAATGGGAACTGTACATAGATGGCTCACGGAAAAGGCTAGGAGTGGGAACTGTACGTAGGTGGTGGTTCATGGAGTAGGCTAGGAGTGGGAACTATGTTGATGTTGGTTCAAGGAGAAGGCTAGGAGTGGGAACTGTACATAGATGGTTCATGGAGAAGGCTTGGAATGGGAACTGTACATAGATGGCTCACGTAAAAGGCTAGGAGTGGGAACTGTACGTAGGTGGTGGTTCATGGAGAAGGCTAGGATGGGAACTGTACGTAGATGGTGGTTTATGGAGAAGGCTGGGATGGGAACTGTACATAGATGGTTCATGAAGAAGGCTAGGAGTGGGAACTATGTTGATGGTGGTTCAAGGAGAAGGCTAGGAGTGGGAACTGTACATAGATGGTTCATGGAGAAACGCTAGGAATGGGAACTGTACATAGATGGTGGCTCACGGAGAAGGCTAGGAGTGGGAACTGTACGTAGATGGTGGCTCATGGAGAAGGCTAGGAGAACTGTAGGTAGATGGTGGCTCATGGAGAAGGCTAGGAGTGGGAACTGTAGGTAGATGGTGGCTCATGGAGAAGGCTAGGAGTGGGAACTGTAGGTAGATGGTGGCTCATGGAGAAGGCTAGGAGTGGGAACTGTACGTAGATGGTGGCTCATGGAGAAGGCTAGGAGTGGGAACTGTACGTAGATGGTGGCTCATGGAGAAGGCTAGGAGTGGGAACTGTACATTGATGGTGGTCTATGGAGAAGGCTAGGAGTGGGAACTGTACATAGATGGCTCACGGAGAAGGCTAGGAGTGGGAACTGTACGTAGATGGTGGCTCATGTAGAAGGCTAGGAGTGGGAACTGTTCATAGATGGTGGCTCACGGAGAAGGCTAGGAGTGTGAACTGTACGTAGATAATGGCTCATGGAGAAGGCTAGGAGTGGGAACTGTACATAGATGGTTCATGGAGAAGGCTAGGAATGGGAACTGTACATAGATGGCTCACGGAAAAGGCTAGGAGTGGGAACTGTACGTAGGTGGTGGTTCATGGAGTAGGCTAGGAGTGGGAACTATGTTGATGGTGGTTCAAGGAGAAGGCTAGGAGTGGGAACTGTACATAGATGGTTCATGGAGAAACGCTATGAATGGGAACTGTACATAGATGGTGGCTCACGGAGAAGGCTAGGAGTGGGAACTGTACGTAGATGGTGGCTCATGGAGAAGGCTAGGAGAACTGTAGGTAGATGGTGGCTCATGGAGAAGGCTAGGAGTGGGAACTGTACGTAGATGGTGGCTCATGGAGAAGGTTAGGAGTGGGAACTGTACGTAGATGGTGGTTCATGGAGAAGGCTAGGAGTGGGAACTGTACATAGATGGGTCATGGAGAAACGCTAGGAATGGGAACTGTACAAAGGTGGATCATGGAGAAGGCTAGGAATGGGAACTGTACGAAGATGGTGGCTCACGGAGAAGGCTAGGAGTGGGAACTGTATGTAGTTGTTGGCTCACGGAGAGGGCTAGGAGTGGGAACTGTACGTAGATGGTGGCTCATGGAGAAGGCTAGGATTGGGAACTGTACGTAAATGGTGGCTCATGGAGAAGGCTAGGAGTGGGAACTGTACGTAGATGGTGGTTCATGGAGAAGGCTAGGAATGGGAACTGTACATAGATGGTTCATGGAGAAGGCTAGGAATGGGAACTGTACATAGATGGTTCATGGAGAAGGCTAGGAATGGGAACTGTACGAAGATGGTGGTTCACAGAGAAGGCTAGGAGTGGGAACTGTACGTAGATGGTGGCTCATGGAGAAGGCTAGGAGTGGGAACTGTGCATAGATGGTGGCTCATGGAGAAGGCTAGGAGTGGGAACTGTACATAGATGGTGGCTCATGGAGAAGGCTAGGAGTGGGAACTGTACGTAGATGGTGGTTCATGGAGAAGGCTAGGAGTGGGAACTGTACGTAGATGGTGGTTCATGGAGAAGGCTAGGATTGGGAACTGTACATAGATGGTTCATGGAGAAGGCTAGGATTGGGAACTGTATGTAGATGGTGGTTCACGGAGAAGGCTAGGATTGGGAACTTTACATAGATGGTTCATGGAGAAGGCTAGGATTGGGAACTGTACATAGATGGTTCATGGAGAAGGCTAGGAGTGGGAACTGTACATAGATGGTGGCTCATGGAGAAGGCTAGGAGTGGGAACTGTAGGTAGATTGTGGCTCATGGAGAAGGCTAGGAGTGGGAACTGTACGTAGATGGTGGCTCATGGAGAAGGCTACGAGTGGGAACTGTTCATAGATGGTGGCTCAGGGAGACGGCTAGGAGTGTGAACTGTACGTAGATAATGGCTCATGGAGAAGGCTAGGAGTGGGAACAGTACATAGATGGTGGGTCACGGAAAAGGCTAGGAGTGGGAACTGTACGTAGGTAATCGCTCATGGAGAAGGCTAGGATGGGAACTGTACGTAGATGGTGGCTCATGGAGAAGGCTAGGAGTGGAAACTGTACGTAGATGGTGGTTCATGGAGAAGGCTAGGAGTGGGAACTGTACGTAGATGGTTCATGGAGAAACGCTAGGAATGGGAACTGTACATAGATGGTTCATGGAGAAGGCTAGGAATGGGAACTGTACGAAGATGGTGGTTCACGGAGATGGCTAGGAGTGGGAACTGTACATAAATGGTTCATGGAGAAGGCTAGGAGTGGGAGCTGTATGTAGATGGTGGTTCATTGAGAAGGCTAGGAGTGGGAACTGTACATAGATGGTGGCTCATGGAGAAGGCTAGGAGTGGGAACTGTTCATAGATGGTGGCTCACGGAGACGGCTAGGAGTGGGAACTGTACGTAGATAATGGCTCATGGAGAATGCTAGGAGTGGGAACTGTACATAGATGGTGGCTCACGGAAAAGGCTAGGAGTGGGAACCGTACGTAGGTGGTGGTTCATGGAGAAGGCTAGGATGGGAACTGTACATAGATGGGTCATGGAGAAGGCTAGGAGTGGGAACTGTACGTAGATGGTGGTTTATGGAGAAGGACGGTATGGGAACTGTACATAGATGGTTCATGGAGAAGGCTAGGAGTGGGATCTGTATGTTGATGGTGGTTCATGGAAAAGGCTAGGTGTGGGAACTGTACATAGATGGTTCATAGAGTAACGCTAGGAATGGGAACTGTTCATAGATGGTGGCTCACGAAGAAGGCTAGGAGTGGGAACTGTACATAGATGGTGGCTCATGGAGAAGGCTAGGAGTGGGAACTGTACGAAGATGGTGGTTCACGGAGAAGGCTAGGAGTGGGAACTGTACATAAATGGTTCATGGAGAAGGCTAGGAGTGGGAGCTGTATGTAGATGGTGGTTCATTGAGAAGGCTAGGAGTGGGAACTGTACATAGATGGTGGCTCATGGAGAAGGCTAGGAGTGGGAACTGTTCATAGATGGTGGCTCACGGAGACGGCTAGGAGTGTGAACTGTACGTAGATAATGGCTCATGGAGAATGCTAGGAGTGGGAACTGTACATAGATGGTGGCTCACGGAAAAGGCTAGGAGTGGGAACCGTACGTAGGTGGTGGTTCATGGAGAAGGCTAGGATGGGAACTGTACATAGATGGGTCATGGAGAAGGCTAGGAGTGGGAACTGTACGTAGATGGTGGTTTATGGAGAAGGACGGTATGGGAACTGTACATAGATGGTTCATGGAGAAGGCTAGGAGTGGGATCTGTTTGTTGATGGTGGTTCATGGAAAAGGCTAGGTGTGGGAACTGTACATAGATGGTTCATAGAGTAACGCTAGGAATGGGAACTGTTCATAGATGGTGGCTCACGAAGAAGGCTAGGAGTGGGAACTGTACATAGATGGTGGCTCATGGAGAAGGCTAGGAGTGGGAACTGTAGGTAGATGGTGGCTCATGGAGAAGGCTAGGAGTGGGAACTGTACGTAGATGGTGGCTCATGGAGAAGGCTAGGAGTGGGAACTGTACGTAGATGGTGGCTCATGGAGAAGGTTAGGAGTGGGAACTGTACGTAGATGGTGGTTGATGGAGAAGGCTAGGAGTGGGAACCGTACATAGATGGTTCATGGAGAAACGCTAGAAATGGGAACTGTACATAGATGGTTCATGGAGAAGGCTAGGAATGGGAACTGTACGAAGATGGTGGCTCACGGAGAAGGCTAGGAGTGGGAACTGTACGTAGATGGTGGCTCACGGAGAAGGCTAGGAGTGGGAACTGTACGTAGATGGTGGCTCATGGAGAAGGATAGGATTGGGAACTGTACGTAGATGGTGGCTCATGGAGAAGGCTAGGAGTGGGAACTGTACGTAGATGGTTCATGGAGAAACGCTAGGAATGGGAACTGTACATAGATGGTTCATGTAGAAGGCTAGGAATGGGAACTATACGTAGATGGTGGTTCACGCAGAATGCTAGGAGTGGGAACTGCACGTAGATGGTTAATGGAGAAGGCTAGGAATGGGAACTGTACATAAATGGTTCATGGAGAAGGCTAGGAGTGGGAACGGTACGTAGATGGTGGTTCATGGAGAAGGCTAGGATGGGAACTGTACATAAATGGTTCATGGAGAAGGCTAGGAGTGGGAACTGTATGTAGATGGTGGTTCATTGAGAAGGCTAGGAGTGGGAACTGTACGTAGATGGTGGTTCATGGAGAAGGCTAGGAGTGGGAACTGTATATAGATGGTGGCTAATGGAGAAGGCTAGGAGTGGGAACTGTTCATAGATGGTGGCTCACGGAGACGGCTAGGAGTGTGAACTGTACGTAGATAATGGCTTATGGAGAATCCTAGGAGTGGGAACTGCACATAGATGGTGGCTCACGGAAAAGGCTAGGAGTGGGAACTGTACGTAGGTGGTGGTTCATGGAGAAGGCTAGGATGGGAACTGTACATAGATGGTTCATGGAGAAGGCTAGGAGTGGGAACTGTACGTAGATGGTGGTTTATGGAGAAGGCTGGTATGGGAACTGTACATAGATGGTTCATGGAGAAGGCTAGGAGTGGGATCTGTATGTTGATGGTGGTTCATGGAAAAGGCTAGGTGTGGGTACTGTACATAGATGGTTCATAGAGAAACGCTAGGAATGGGAACTGTACATAGATGGTGGCTCACGGAGAAGGCTAGGAGTGGGAACTGTACATAGATGGTGGCTCATGGAGAAGGCTAGGAGTGGGAACTGTAGGTAGATGGTGGCTCATGGAGAAGGCTAGGAGTGGGAACTGTACGTAGATGGTGGTTCATGGAGAAGGCTAGGAGTGGGAACTGTACATAGATGGTTCATGGAGAAACGCTAGGAATGGGAACTGTACATAGATGGTTCATGGAGAAGGCTAGTAATGGGAACTGTACGAAGATGGTGGCTCACGGAGAAGGCTAGGAGTGGGAACTGTACAAAGATGGTGGCTCACGGAGAAGGCTAGGAGTGGAAACTGTACGTAGATGGTGGTTCATGGAGAAGGCTAGGATTGGGAACTGTACGTAGATGGTGGCTCATGGAGAAGGCTAGGAGTGGGAACTGTACGTAGATGGTTCATGGAGAAACGCTAGGAATGGGAACTGTACATAGATGGTTCATGGAGAAGGCTAGGAATGGGAACTATACGTAGATGGTGGTTCACGCAGGATGCTAGGAGTGGGAACTGCACGTAGATGGTTCATGGAGAAGGCTAGGAATGGGAACTGTACATAAATGGTTCATGGAGAAGGCTAGGAGTGGGAACTGTATGTAGATGGTGGTTCATGGAGAAGGCTAGGAGTGGGAACGGTACATAGATGGTGGTTCATGGAGAAGGCTATGATGGGAACTGTACATAGATGGTTCATGGAGAAGGCTAGGAGTGGAAACTGTACGTAGATGTTGGTTCATGGAGAAGGCTAGGAGTGGGAACTGTACATAGATTGTGGCTCATGGAGAAGGCTAGGAGTGGGAATTGTACGTAGATGGTGGTTCATGGAGAAGGCTATAAGTGGTAACTGTACATAGATGGTGGCTAATGGAGAAGGTTAGGAGTGGGAACTGTACATAGATGGTGGCTCATGTAGAAGGCTAGGAGTGGGAACTGTACGTAGATGGTGGCTCATGGAGAAGACTAGGAGTGGGAACTGTATGTAGATGGTGGCTCATGGAGAAGGCTCTAAGTGGGAACTGTCCGTAGATGGTGGTTCATGGAGAAGGCTAGGAGTGGCAACTGTACGTAGATAATGGCTCATGGAGAATGCTAGGAGTGGGAACTGTACATAGGTGGTGGCTCACGGAAAAGGCTAGGAGTGGGAACTGTACGTAGGTGGTGATTCATGGAGAAGGCTAGGATGGGAATTGTACATAGATGGTTCATGGAGAAGGCTAGGAGTGGGAACTGTACGTAGATGGTGGTTTATGGAGAAGGCTGGTATGGGAACTCTACATAGATGGTTCATGGAGAAGGCTAGGAGTGGGATCTGTATGTTGATGGTGGTTCATGGAAAAGGCTAGGTGTGGGAACTGTACATAGATGGTTCATAGAGAAACGCTAGGAATGGGAACTGTACATAGATGGTGGCTCACGGAGAAGGCTAGGAGTGGGAACTGTACATAGATGGTGGCTCATGGAGAAGGCTAGGAGTGGGAACTGTAGGTAGATGGTGGCTTATGGAGAAGGCTAGGAGTGGGAACTGTACGTAGATGGTGGTTCATGGAGAAGGCTAGGAGTGGGAACTGTACATAGATGGTTCATGGAGAAACGCTAGGAATGGGAACTGTACATAGATGGTTCATGGAGAAGGCTAGGAATGGGAACTGTACGAAGATGGTGGCTCACGGAGAAGGCTAGGATTGGGAACTGTACGTAGATGGTGGCTCACGGAGAAGGCTAGGAGTGGGAACTGTACGTAGATGGTGGCTCATTGAGAAGGCTAGGATTGGGAACTGCACGTAGATGGTGGCTCATGGAGAAGGCTAGGATTGGGAACTGCACGTAGATGGTGGCTCATGGAGAAGGCTAGGAGTGGGAACTGTACGTAGATGGTTCATGGAGAAACGCTAGGAATGGGAACTGTACATAGATGGTTCATGGAGAAGGCTAGGAGTGGGAATTGTACATAGATGGTGGCTCATGGAGAAGGCTAGGAGTGGGAACTGTATGTAGATGGTGGTTCATGGAGAAGGCTAGGAGTGGGAATTGTACGTAGATGGTGGTTCATGGAGAAGGCTATAAGTGGTAACTGTACATAGATGGTGGCTAATGGAGAAGGTTAGGAGTGGGAACTTTACGTAGATGGTGGCTCATCTAGAAGGCTAGGAGTGGGAACTGTACGTAGATGGTGGCTCATGGAGAAGGCTAGGAGTGGGAACTGTACGTAGATGGTGGCTCATGGAGAAGGCTCGAAGTGGGAACTGTACGTAGATGGTGGTTCATGGAGAAGGCTAGGAGTGGCAACTGTATGTAGGTGGTGGCTCATGGAGATGGCTTGGAGTGAGAACTGTACGTAGATGGTGATTCACGGAGAAGGCTAGGAGTGGGAACTGTACGTAGAAGGTGGTCTATGGAGAAGGCTAGGAGTGGGAACTGTACATAGATGGTGGCTCATGGAGAAGGCTAGGAGTGGGAACTGTACATAGATGGTTCATGGAGAAGGCTAGGAATGGGAACTGTACGCAGATGGTGGCTCACGGAGAAGGCTAGGAGTGGGAACTGTACGTAGATGGTGGCTCATGGAGAAGGCTAGGAGTGGGAACTGTACATAGATGGTTCATGGAGAAGGCTAGGATTGGGAACTGTAAGTAGATGGTGGTTCACGGAGAAGGCTAGGATTGGGAACTGTACATAGATGGTTCATGGAGAAGGCTAGGAGTGGGAACTGTACGTAGATGGTGGCTCATGGAGAAGGCTAGGAGTGGGAACTGTACATAGATGGTGGCTCATGGAGAAGGCTAGGAGTGGGAACTGTACGTAGATGGTGGTTCATGGAGAAGGCTAGGAGTGGGACCTGCACGTAGATGGTGGCTCATGGAGAAGGCTAGGAGTGGGAACTGTACGTAGATGGTGGTTCATGGAGAAACGCTAGGAGTGGGAACTGTTCATAGATGGTTCATGGAGAAGGCTAGGAGTGGGAACTGTACGTAGATGGTGGCTCACGGAGAAGGCTAGGAGTGGGAACTGTACGTAGATGGTGGTTCATGGAGAAGGCTAGGAGTGGGAACTGTACGTAGATGGTGGTTCATGGAGAAGGCTAGGAGTGTGAACTGTACATAGATGGTGGCTCATGGAGAAGGCTAGGAGTGGGAACTGTACATAGATGGTGGCTCATGGAGAAGGCTAGGAGTGGGAACTGTACGTAGATGGTGGTTCATGGAGAAGGCTAGGAGTGGGAACTGTACGTAGATGGTGGTTTATGGAGAAGGCTAGGAGTGGGACCTGCACGTAGATGGTGGCTCATGGAGAAGGCTAGGAGTGTGAACTGTACGTAGATGGTGGTTCATGGTGAAGGCTAGGAGTGGGAACTGTACGTACATAGACTGTGCATAAAATGACGCTTTATTAAATCAATTAAAACATCCATTTAAAGACAACATACGACGAAAAGGTCCACCAATGGTCAAATAACGAAATAAACATGATAAATAGATGATAGTAACCTGTATGGAAGGTCTCGTCCTCAGAACAAGTCAAACAAACAAGTATTGCACATTACTTAGAGCAGTGATGGCGAACCTTTTAGCTGCCGAGTTCCCAAACTGCAAACTAACCCCCCCCCCTATTTATCGCGAGGTGCCATCCAAAAATTAAAGCAGTAACTTATTGCTCCCTGTTCTGCAACAACTTTTGATCATATTGACCTCCTGAGGAAAAGAAGGAAAATTTGCATCATTTTAGCTTCTTTCCAGTGTCCCTCTGTACACAGAGAATCAATGGGACAGAGAAAGGTCCTGTCTACTCATTCTCCCTCTTACTACATTCCCAAGTAGCGAAGTAAGTATCACTTTAATATATGACTGAAAGCAGCATCTTTTAAGTTGCTTGGAACTGCAGGAAGATTCTTTGAGTCCTGTCTGGTGTGCTGGGGCGATGGCCCGGGTGCCCTTAGAAAGGGCTCTGAGTGCCGCCTCTGGCACCTGTGCCATAGGTTCGCCACCACTGACGTAGAGGAATAACACAGGACATGGGACCCCACGTGATTGGCCTTGCTTCATCATACCCCTGCTTCTTCAGAACATATGCCGGTACAATTGGCCCTGTCTTCCTTCTGATACCTGCTACTTCTAGGCCTCATGTGGCTGTCATGTGTCAGCATAACCTGTACGATGAAGGCTTTGATGCTTTGGACTGAGCTGCCCGTTCCCCATACCTGAATGGAATTCCATGTCTTGTTCCATCTAACAATGCCAACATGAATTGACTGATATTCTAATAGAGGTCTGGGAGGTGAATGTCTGCTTCCTCATGAGGTGCATGCCCAGGCATTATAGGGAGGTCATACAGGCATGTGGAGGCTTCCCACACTACCGAGCCTCAAAAGGAGCATGCCGAGGCGTTATAGGGCTCATACAGGCTTGTGTCCAGACTTGCATTTGCTCAATGTGAATATCTGCCAGTCTTGGTTTATCTGGCAAATGCCAAATGTCCTGCACAAGCTTGGGCTGTAAACACAATACAGACGTGCTGACGTTGGGACCTCAGGGAGTCTGTTCCTGGCAGTTTTAGCAGACTGCTGGAGGTCATTGTTCCTCCTTGGTAGCGGTCCTGCTACTGGGTTGTTGCTCTCCACGTCTTCCGATGAATTGTCCTGTCTCCTGGTACCTGCTCCATGCTCTGGACACTGTTCTCACTCGACTAACCTTTCTGCCACAGCTCACACTAATGTGCCATCCTGGATGATCTGCACTACCAGGAATCATTTCAACTCTGTGACAGCTGGCAGTCCAGTTGGACCACCCTTCAAGTGATACCGCAGAGCAGTGCTGACATAACTCAATCTCTTATTGCAAATTGCAATTCTGCTGTCCCCTTCTGCCTTCAAATGTAACGAAGCTTCTCCCCGGTCTATTACCTGGTAATAGCTGGGATGAGGTAGTACTGGCTGTATACAGGATGTGTCTGGTAGTAGCTGGGCTGAGGTAGTACTGGCTGTATACAGGATGTGTCTGGTAGTAGCTGGGCTGAGGTAGTACTGGCTGTATACACAATGTGTCTGGTATTACTGGCTGTATACAGGATGTGTCTGGTAGTAGCCGGGCTGAGGTAGTACTGGCTGTATACAGGATGTGTCTGGTAGTAGCCGGGCTGAGGTAGTACTGGCTGTATACAGGATGTGCTGGTAGTAGCTGGGCTGAGGTAGTACTGGCTGTATACAGGATGTGTCTGGTAGTAGCCGGGCTGAGGTAGTACTGGCTGTATACAGGATGTGTCTGGTAGTAGCTGGGCTGAGGTAGTACTGGCTGTACACAGGATGTGTCTGGTAGTAGCTGGGCAGAGGTAGTACTGGCTGTATACAGGATGTGTCTGGTAGTAGCTGGGCTGAGGTAGTACTGGCTGTATACAGGATGTGTCTGGTAGTAGCCGGGCTGAGGTAGTACTGGCTGTATACAGGATGTGTCTGGTAGTACTGGCTGTATACAGGATGTGTCTGGTAGTACTGGCTGTATACAGGATGTGTCTGGTGGTAGCTGGGCTGAGGTAGTACTGGCTGTATACAGGATGTGTCTGGTAGTAGTTGGGTTGAGGTAGTACTGGCTGTATACAGGATGTGTCTGGTAGTAGCCGGGCTGAGGTAGTACTGGCTGTATACAGGATGTGTCTGGTAGTAGCTGGGCTGAGGTAGTACTGGCTGTATACAGGGTGTGTCTGGTAGTAGCTGGGCTGAGGTAGTACTGGCTGTATACAGGATGTGTCTGGTAGTAGCTGGGCTGAGGTAGTACTGGCTGTATACAGGATGTGTCTGGTAGTAGCTGGGCTGAGGCAGTACTGGCTGTATACAGGATGTGTCTGGTGGTAGCTGGGCTGAGGTAGTACTGGCTGTATACAGGATGTGTCTGGTAGTAGTTGGGTTGAGGTAGTACTGGCTGTATACAGGATGTGTCTGGTAGTAGCCGGGCTGAGGTAGTACTGGCTGTATACAGGATGTGTCTGGTAGTAGCTGGGCTGAGGTAGTACTGGCTGTATACAGGGTGTGTCTGGTAGTAGCTGGGCTGAGGTAGTACTGGCTGTATACAGGATGTGTCTGGTAGTAGCTGGGCTGAGGTAGTACTGGCTGTATACAGGATGTGTCTGGTAGTAGCTGGGATGAGGTAGTACTGGCTGTATACAGGATGTGTCTGGTAGTAGCCGGGCTGAGGTAGTACTGGCTGTATACAGGATGTGTCTGGTAGTAGCTGGGCTGAGGTAGTACTGGCTGTATACAGGATGTGTCTGGTAGTAGCAGGGCTGAGGTAGTACTGGCTGTATACAGGATGTGTCTGGTAGTAGCCGGGCTGAGGTAGTAGTGGCTGTATACAGTGTGTGTCTGGTAGTAGCTGGGCTGAGGTAGTACTGGCTGTATACAGGATGTGTCTGGTAGTAGCTGGGCTGAGGTAGTGCTGGCTGTATACAGGATGTGTCTGGTAGTAGCAGGGCTGAGGTAGTAGTGGCTGTATACAGTGTGTGTCTGGTAGTAGCAGTGCTGAGGTAGTACTGGCTGTATACAGGATGTGTCTGGTAGTAGCTGGGCTGAGGTAATACTGGCTGTATACACGATGTGTCTGGTATTACTGGCTGTATACAGGATGTGTCTGGTAGTAGCCGGGCTGAGGTAGTACTGGCTGTATACAGGATGTGTCTGTTAGTAGCCGGGCTGAGGTAGTACTGGCTGTATACAGGATGTGCTGGTAGTAGCTGGGCTGAGGTAGTACTGGCTGTATACAGGATGTGTCTGGTAGTAGCCGGGCTGAGGTAGTACTGGCTGTATACAGGATGTGTCTGGTAGTAGCCGGGCTGAGGTAGTACTGGCTGTATACAGGATGTGTCTGGTAGTAGCTGGGCTGAGGTAGTACTGGCTGTATACAGGATGTGTCTGGTAGTAGCCGGGCTGAGGTAGTACTGGCTGTATACAGGATGTGTCTGGTAGTACTGGCTGTATACAGGATGTGTCTGGTAGTACTGGCTGTATACAGGATGTGTCTGGTAGTAGCTGGGCTGAGGTAGTACTGGCTGTATACAGGATGTGTCTGGTAGTAGCTGGGCTGAGGTAGTACTGGCTGTATACAGGATGTGTCTGGTAGTAGCTGGGATGAGGTAGTACTGGCTGTATACAGGATGTGTCTGGTAGTAGCCGGGCTGAGGTAGTACTGGCTGTATACAGGATGTGTCTGGTAGTAGCTGGGCTGAGGTAGTACTGGCTGTATACAGGATGTGTCTGGTAGTAGCAGGGCTGAGGTAGTACTGGCTGTATACAGGATGTGTCTGGTAGTAGCCGGGCTGAGGTAGTAGTGGCTGTATACAGTGTGTGTCTGGTAGTAGCTGGGCTGAGGTAGTACTGGCTGTATACAGGATGTGTCTGGTAGTAGCTGGGCTGAGGTAGTGCTGGCTGTATACAGGATGTGTCTGGAAGTAGCAGGGCTGAGGTAGTAGTGGCTGTATACAGTGTGTGTCTGGTAGTAGCAGTGCTGAGGTAGTACTGGCTGTATACAGGATGTGTCTGGTAGTAGCTGGGCTGAGGTAATACTGGCTGTATACAGGATGTGTCTGGTAGTAGCTGGGCTGAGGTAGTACTGGCTGTATACAGGATGTGTCTGGTAGTAGCTGGGCTGAGGTAGTACTGGCTGTATACAGGATGTGTCTGGTAGTAGCCGGGCTGAGGTAGTACTGGCTGTATACAGGATGTGTCTGGTAGTAGCAGGGCTGAGGTAGTAGTGGCTGTATACAGTGTGTGTCTGGTAGTAGCAGTGCTGAGGTAGTACTGGCTGTATACAGGATGTGTCTGGTAGTAGCTGGGCTGAGGTAGTACTGGCTGTATACAGGATGTGTCTGGTAGTAGCTGGGCTGAGGTAGTACTGGCTGTATACAGGATGTGTCTGGTAGTAGCTGGGCTGAGGTAGTACTGGCTGTATACAGGATGTGTCTGGTAGTAGCTGGGCTGAGGTAGTACTGGCTGTATACAGGATGTGTCTGGTAGTAGCCGGGCTGAGGTAGTACTGGCTGTATACAGGATGTGTCTGGTAGTAGCTGGGCTGAGGTAGTACTGGCTGTATACAGGATGTGTCTGGTAGTAGCTGGGCTGAGGTAGTACTGGCTGTATACAGGATGTGTCTGGTAGTAGCTGGGCTGAGGTAGTACTGGCTGTATACAGGATGTGTCTGGTAGTAGCCGGGCTTAGGTAGTACTGGCTGTATGCAGGATGTGTCTGGTAGTAGCCGGGCTGAGGTAGTACTGGCTGTATACAGGGTGTGTCTGGTAGTACTGGCTGTATACAGGATGTGTCTGGTAGTACTGGCTGTATACAGGATGTGTCTGGTAGTAGCTGGGCTGAGGTAGTACTGGCTGTATACAGGATGTGTCTTGTGGTAGCCAGGCTGAGGTAGTACTGGCTGTATACAGGATGTGTCTGGTAGTAGCCGGGCTGAGGTAGTACTGGCTGTATACAGGGTGTGTCTGGTAGTAGCTGGGCTGAGGTAGTACTGGCTGTATACAGGGTGTGTCTGGTAGTAGCTGGGCTGAGGTAGTACTGGCTGTATACAGGATGTGTCTGGTAGTAGCTGGGCTGAGGTAGTACTGGCTGTATATAGGATGTGTCTGGTAGTAGCCGGGCTGAGGTAGTACTGGCTGTATACAGGATGTGTCTGGTAGTAGCTGGGCTGAGGTAGTACTGGCTGTATACAGGATGTGTCTGGTAGTAGCTGGGCTGAGGTAGTACTGGCTGTATACAGGATGTGTCTGGTAGTAGCCGGGCTGAGGTAGTACTGGCTGTATACAGGATGTGTCTGGTAGTAGCTCGGCTGAGGTAGTACTGGCTGTATACAGGAAGTGTCTGGTAGTAGCCGGGCTGAGGTAGTACTGGCTGTATACAGGATGTGTCTGGTAGTAGCTGGGCTGAGGTAGTACTGGCTGTATACAGGATGTGTCTGGTAGTAGCCGGGCTGAGGTAGTACTGGCTGTATACAGGATGTGTCTGGTAGTAGCTGGGCTGAGGTAGCACTGGCTGTATACAGGATGTGTCTGGTAGTAGCTGGGCTGAGGTAGTACTGGCTGTATACAGGATGTGTCTGGTAGTAGCCGGGCTGAGGTAGTACTGGCTGTATACAGGATGTGTCTGGTAGTAGCTGGGCTGAGGTAGTACTGGCTATATACAGGATGTGTCTGGTAGTAGCTGGGCTGAGGTAGTACTGGCTGTATACAGGATGTGTCTGGCAGTAGCTGGGCTGAGGTAGTACTGGCTGTATACAGGATGTGTCTGGTAGTAGCTGGGCTGAGGTAGTACTGGCTGTATACAGGATGTGTCTGGTAGTAGCTGGGCTGAGGTAGTACTGGCTATATACAGGATGTGTCTGGTAGTAGCTGGGCTGAGGTAGTACTGGCTGTATACAGGATGTGTCTGGTAGTAGCTGGGCTGAGGTAGTACTGGCTGTATACAGGATGTGTCTGGTAGTAGCCGGGCTGAGGTAGTACTGGCTGTATACAGGATGTGTCTGGTAGTAGCCGGGCTGAGGTAGTACTGGCTGTATACAGGATGTGTCTGGTAGTAGCTGGGCTGAGGTAGTACTGGCTGTATACAGGATGTGTCTGGTAGTAGCCGGGATGAGGTAGTACTGGCTGTATACAGGATGTGTCTGGTAGTAGCAGGGCTGAGGTAGTACTGGCTGTATACAGGATGTGTCTGGTAGTAGCCGGGATGAGGTAGTACTGGCTGTATACAGGATGTGTCTGGTAGTAGCCGGGCTGAGGTAGTACTGGCTGTATACAGGATGTGTTTGGTAGTATCTGGGCTGAGGTAGTACTGGCTGTATACAGGATGTGTCTGGTAGTAGCCGGGCTGAGGTAGTACTGGCTGTATACAGGATGTGTCTGGTAGTAGCTGGGCTGAGGTAGTACTGGCTGTATATAGGATGTGTCTGGTAGTAGCTGGGCTGAGGTAGTACTGGCTGTATACAGGATGTGTCTGGTAGTAGCCGGGCTGAGGTAGTACTGGCTGTGTACAGGATGTGTCTGGTAGTAGCCGGGCTGAGGTAGTACTGGCTGTGTACAGGATGTGTCTGGTAGTAGCCGGGCTGAGGTAGTACTGGCTGTATACAGGATGTGTCTGGTAGTAGCCGGGCTGAGGTAGTACTGGCTGTATACAGGATGTCTCTGGTAGTAGCTGGGCTGAGGTAGTACTGGCTGTATACAGGATGTGTCTGGTAGTAGTTGGGCTGAGGTAGTACTGGCTGTATACAGGATGTGTCTGATAGTAGCTGGGCTGAGGTAGTACTGGCTGTATACAGGATGTGTCTGGTAGTAGCCGGGCTGAGGTAGTACTGGCTGTATACAGGATGTGTCTGGTAGTAGCTGGGCTGAGGTAGTACTGGCTGTATACAGGATGTGTCTGGTAGTAGCTGGGCTGAGGTAGTACTGGCTGTATACAGGATGTGTCTGGTAGTAGCTGGGCTGAGGTAGTACTGGCTGTATACAGGATGTGTCTGGTAGTAGCCTGGCTGAGGTAGTACTGGCTGTATACAGGATGTGTCTGGTAGTAGCTGGGCTGAGGTAGTACTGGCTGTATACAGGATGTGTCTGGTAGTAGCCGGGCTGAGGTAGTACTGGCTGTATACAGGATGTGTCTGGTAGTAGCTGGGCTGAGGTAGTACTGGCTGTATACAGGATGTGTCTGGTAGTAGCTGGGCTGAGGTAGTACTGGCTGTATACAGGATGTGTCTGGTAGTAGCCGGGCTGAGGTAGTACTGGCTGTATACAGGATGTGTCTGGTGGTAGCCGGGCTGAGGTAGTACTGGCTGTATACAGGATGTGTCTGGTAGTAGCCGGGCTGAGGTAGTACTGGCTGTATACAGGATGTGTCTGGTAGTAGTTGGGCTGAGGTAGTACTGGCTGTATACAGGATGTGTCTGGTAGTAGCTGGCTGAGATAGTACTGGCTGTATACAGGAGGTGTCTGGTAGTAGCCGGGCTGCGGTAGTACTGGCTGTATACAGGATGTGTCTGCTAGTACTGGCTGTATACAGGATGTGTCTGGTAGTACTGGCTGTATACAGGACGTGTCTGGTAGTACTGGCTGTATACAGGATGTGTCTGGTAGTAGCTGGGCTGAGGTAGTACTGGCTGTATACAGGATGTGTCTGGTAGTAGCCGGGCTGAGGTAGTGCTGGCTGTATACAGGATGTGTCTGGTAGTAGCCGGGCTGCGGTAGTACTGGCTGTATACAGGATGTGTCTGGTAGTAGCTGGGCTGAGGTAGTACTGGCTGTATACAGGATGTGTCTGGTAGTAGCTGGGCTGAGGTAGTACTGGCTGTATACAGGATGTGTCTGGTAGTAGCTGGGCTGAGGTAGTGCTGGCTGTATACAGGATGTGTCTGGTAGTAGCCGGGCTGAGGTAGTACTGGCTGTATACAGGATGTGTCTGGTAGTAGCTGGGCTGAGGTAGTACTGGCTGTATACAGGATGTGTCTGGTAGTAGCCGGGCTGAGGTAGTACTGGCTGTATACAGGATGTGTCTGGTAGTAGCCGGGCTGAGGTAGTACTGGCTGTATACAGGATGTGTCTGGTAGTAGCTGGGCTGAGGTAGTACTGGCTGTATACAGGATGTGTCTGGTAGTTGCCGGGCTGAGGTAGTACTGGCTGTATACAGGGTGTATCTGGTAGTAGCTGGGCTGAGGTAGTACTGGCTGTATACAGGATGTGTCTGGTAGTAGCTGGGCTGAGGTAGTACTGGCTGTATACAGGATGTGTCTGGTAGTAGCAAGGCTGAGGTAGTACTCTCTGTATACAGGATGTGTCTGGCAGTAGCCGGGCTGAGGTAGTACTGGCTGTATACAGGATGTGTCTGGTAGTAGCCGGGCTGAGGTAGTACTGGCTGTATACAGGATGTGTCTGGTAGTAGCCGGGCTGAGGTAGTACTGGCTGTATACAGGATGTGTCTGGTAGTAGCCGGGCTGAGGTAGTACTGGCTGTATACAGGATGTGTCTGGTAGTAGCCGGGCTGAGGTAGTACTGGCTGTATACAGGATGTGTCTGGTAGTAGCCGGGCTGAGGTAGTACTGGCTGTATACTGGATGTGTCTGGTAGTAGCCGGGCTGAGGTAGTACTGGCTATATACAGGATGTGTCTGGTAGTATCTGGGCTGAGGTAGTACTGGCTGTATACAGGATGTGTCTGGTAGTAGCTGGGCTGAGGTAGTACTGGCTGTATACAGGATGTGTCTGGTAGTAGCCGGGCTGAGGTAGTACTGGCTGTATACAGGATGTGTCTGGTAGTAGCTGGGCTGAGGTAGTACTGGCTGTATACAGGATGTGTCTGGTAGTAGCTGGGCTGAGGTAGTACTGGCTGTATACAGGATGTGTCTGTTCGTACTGGCTGTATACAGGATGTGTCTGGTAGTAGCCAGGCTGAGGTAGTACTGGCTGTATACAGGATGTGTCTGGTAGTATCCGGGCTGAGGTAGTACTGGCTGTATACAGGATGTGTCTGGTAGTAGCCGGGCTGAGGTAGTACTGGCTGCATACAGGATGTGGCTGGTAGTGGCTGGGCTGAGGTAGTACTGGCTGTATACAGGATGTGTCTGGTAGTACTGGCTGTATACAGGATGTGTCTGGTAGTAGCTGGGCTGAGGTAGTACTGGCTGTATACAGGATGTGTCTGGTAGTAGCTGGGATGAGGTAGTACTGGCTGTATACAGGATGTGTCTGGCAGTAGCCGGGCTGAGGTAGTACTGGCTGTATACAGGATGTGTCTGGTAGTAGCTGGGCTGAGGTAGTACTGGCTGTATACAGGATGTGTCTGGTAGTAGCTGGGATGAGGTAGTACTGGCTGTATACAGGATGTGTCTGGCAGTAGCCGGGCTGAGGTAGTACTGGCTGTATACAGGATGTGTCTGGTAGTAGCCGGGCTGAGGTAGTACTGGCTGTATACAGGATGTGTCTGGTAGTAGCCGGGCTGAGGTAGTACTGGCTGTATACAGGATGTGTCTGGTAGTAGCTGGGCTGAGGTAGTACTGGCTGTATACAGGATGTGTCTGTTCGTACTGGCTGTATACAGGATGTGTCTGGTAGTAGCCAGGCTGAGGTAGTACTGGCTGTATACAGGATGTGTCTGGTAGTAGCTGGGATGAGGTAGTACTGGCTGTATACAGGATGTGTCTGGTAGTAGCCGGGCTGAGGTAGTACTGGCTGTATACAGGATGTGTCTGGTAGTAGCTGTCTGAGGTAGTACTGGCTGTATACAGGATGTGTCTGGTAGTAGCCAGGATGAGGTAGTACTGGCTGTATACAGGATGTGTCTGGTAGTACTGACTGTATACAGGATGTGTTTGGTAGTAGCCAGGCTGAGGTAGTTCTGGCTATATACAGGATGTGTCTGGTAGTAGCTGGACTGAGGTAGTACTGGCTGTATACAGGATGTGTCTGGTAGTAGCTGGACTGAGGTAGTACTGGCTGTATACAGGATGTGTCTGGTAGTAGCTGGGCTGAAGTAGTACTGTCTGTATACAGGATGTGTCTGGTAGTAGCCGGGCTGAGGTAGTACTGGCTGTATACAAGATGTGTCTGGTAGTAGCCGGGCTGAGGTAGTACTGGCTGTATACAGGATGTGTCTGGTAGTAGCCGGGCTGAGGTAGTACTGGCTGTATACAGGATGTGTCTGGTAGTAGCTTGGCTGAGGTAATACTGGCTGTATACAGGATGTGTCTGGTAGTAGCCGGGCTGAGGTAGTACTGGCTGTATATAGGATGTGTCTGGTAGTAGCCGGGCTGAGGTAGTACTGGCTGTATACAGGATGTGTCTTGTGGTAGCCAGTCTGAGGTAGTACTGGCTGTATACAGGATGTGTCTGGTAGTACTGGCTGTATACAGGATGTGTCTGGTAGTACTGGCTGTATACAGGATGTGTCTGGTAGTACTGGCTGTATACAGGATGTGTCTGGTAGTAGCTGGGCTGAGATAGTACTGGCTGTATACAGGATGTGTCTGGTAGTAGCCGGGCTGAGGTAGTACTGGCTGTATACAGGATGTGTCTTGTGGTAGCCAGTCTGAGGTAGTACTGGCTGTATACAGGATGTGTCTGGTAGTACTGGCTGTATACAGGATGTGTCTGGTAGTACTGGCTGTATACAGGATGTGTCTGGTAGTACTGGCTGTATACAGGATGTGTCTGGTAGTAGCTGGGCTGAGGTAGTACTGGCTGTATACAGGATGTCTCTGGTAGTAGCTGGGCTGAGGTAGTACTGGCTGTATACAGGATGTGTCTGGTAGTAGTTGGGCTGAGGTAGTACTGGCTGTATACAGGATGTGTCTGGTAGTAGCTGGGCTGAGGTAGTACTGGCTGTATACAGGATGTGTCTGGTAGTAGCCGGGCTGAGGTAGTACTGGCTGTATACAGGATGTGTCTGGTAGTAGCTGGGCTGAGGTAGTACTGGCTGTATACAGGATGTGTCTGGTAGTAGCTGGGCTGAGGTAGTACTGGCTGTATACAGGATGTGTCTGGTAGTAGCTGGGCTGAGGTAGTACTGGCTGTATACAGGATGTGTCTGGTAGTAGCCGGGCTGAGGTCGTACTGGCTGTATACAGGATGTGTCTGGTAGTAGCCGGGCTGAGGTAGTACTGGCTGTATACAGGATGTGTCTGGTAGTAGCTGGGCTGAGGTAGTACTGGCTGTATACAGGATGTGTCTGGTAATAGCTGGGCTGAGGTAGTACTGGCTGTATACAGGATGTGTCTGGTAGTAGCTGGGCTGAGATAGTACTGGCTGTATACAGGATGTGTCTGGTAGTATCTGGGCTGAGGTAGTACTGGCTGTATACAGGATGTGTCTGGTAGTAGCCGGGCTGAGGTAGTACTGGCTGTATACAGGATGTGTCTGGTAGTAGCCGGGCTGAGGTAGTACTGGCTGTATACAGGATGTGTCTGGTAGTAGCCGGGCTGAGGTAGTACTGGCTGTATACAGGATGTGTCTGGTAGTAGCTGGGCTGAGGTAGTACTGGCTGTATACAGGATGTGTCTGGTAGTAGCCGGGCTGAGGTAGTACTGGCTGTATACAGGATGTGTCTGGTAGTAGTTGGGCTGAGGTAGTACTGGCTGTATACAGGATGTGTCTGGTAGTAGCTGGCTGAGGTAGTACTGGCTGTATACAGGAGGTGTCTGGTAGTAGCCGGGCTGCGGTAGTACTGGCTGTATACAGGATGTGTCTGGTAGTAGCTGTGCTGAGGTAGTACTGGCTGTATACAGGATGTGTCTGGTAGTAGCTGTGCTGAGGTAGTACTGGCTGTATACAGGATGTGTCTGGTAGTAGCTGGGCTGAGGTAGTACTGGCTGTATACAGGATGTGTCTGGTAGTAGCCGGGCTGAGGTAGTACTGGCTGTATACAGGATGTGTCTGGTAGTAGCTGGGCTGAGGTAGTACTGGCTGTATACAGGATGTGTCTGGTAGTAGCCGGGCTGAGGTAGTACTGGCTGTATACAGGATGTGTCTGGTAGTAGCCGGGCTGAGGTAGTACTGGCTGTATACAGGATGTGTCTGGTAGTAGCCGGGCTGAGGTAGTACTGGCTGTATACAGGATGTGTCTGGTAGTGGCCGGGCTGAGGTAGTACTGGCAGTATACAGGATGTGTCTGGTAGTAGCTGGGCTGAGGTAGTAGTGGCTGTATACAGGATGTGTCTGGTAGTAGCCGGGCTGAGGTAGTACTGGCTGTATACAGGATGTGTCTGGTAGTAGCCGGGCTGAGGTAGTACTGGCTGTATACAGGATGTGTCTGGTAGTAGCCGGGCTGAGGTAGTACTGGCTGTATACAGGATGTGTCTGGTAGTAGCCGGGCTGAGGTAGCACTGGCTGTATACAGGATGTGTCTGGTAGTAGTTGGGCTGAGGTAGTACTGGCTGTATACAGGATGTGTCTGGTAGTAGCCGGGCTGAGGTAGTACTGGCTGTATACAGGATGTGTCTGGTAGTAGTTGGGCTGAGGTAGTACTGGCTGTATACAGGATGTGTCTGGTAGTAGCTGGGCTGAGGTAGTACTGGCTGTATACAGGATGTGTCTGGTAGTAGCGGGGCTGAGGTAGTACTGGCTGTATACAGGATGTGTCTGGTAGTAGCCGGGCTGAGGTAGTACTGGCTGTATACAGGATGTGTCTGGTAGTAGCTGGGCTGAGGTAGTACTGGCTGTATACAGGATGTGTCTGGTAGTAGCTGGGCTGAGGTAGTACTGGCTGTATACAGGATGTGTCTGGTAGTAGCCGGGCTGAGGTAGTACTGGCTGTATATAGGATGTGTCTGGTATTAGCCGGGCTGAGGTAGTACTGGCTGTATACAGGATGTGTCTGGTATTACTGGCTGTATACAGGATGTGTCTGGTAGTACTGGCTGTATACAGGATGTGTCTGGTAGGAGCTGAGGTAGTACTGGCTGTATACAGGATGTGTCTGGTAGTAGCAGGGATGAGGTAGTACTGGCAGTATATAGGATGTGTCTGGTAGTAGCTGGGCTGAGGTAGTACTGGCTGTATACAGGATGTGTCTGGTAGTAGCCGGGCTGAGGTAGTACTGGCTGTATACAGGATGTGTCTGGTAGTAGCCGGGCTGAGGTAGTACTGGCTGTATACAGGATGTGTTTGGTATTAGCCGGGCTGAGGTAGTACTGGCTGTATACACGATGTGTCTGGTATTACTGGCTGTATACAGGATGTGTCTGGTAGTAGCCGGGCTGAGGTAGTACTGGCTGTATACAGGATGTGTCTGGTAGTAGCCGGGCTGAGGTAGTACTGGCTGTATACAGGATGTGTCTGGTAGTAGCTGGGCTGAGGTAGTACTGGCTGTATACAGGATGTGTCTGTAGTAGCTGGGCTGAGGTAGTACTGGCTGTATACAGGATGTGTCTGGTAGTAGCCGGGCTGAGGTAGTACTGGCTGTATACAGGATGTGTCTGGTAGTAGCTGGGATGAGGTAGTACTGGCTGTATACAGGATGTGTCTGGTAGTAGCCGGGCTGAGGTAGTACTGGCTGTATACAGGATGTGTCTGGTAGTAGCTGAGGTAGTACTGGCTGTATACAGGATGTGTCTGGTAGTAGCTGGGCTGAGGTAGTACTGGCTGTATACAGGGTGTATCTGGTAGTAGCTGGGCTGAGGTAGTACTGGCTGTATACAGGATGTGTCTGGTAGTAGCTGGGCTGAGGTAGTACTGGCTGTATACAGGATGTGTCTGGTAGTAGCAAGGCTGAGGTAGTACTGGCTGTATACAGGATGTGTCTGATAGTAGCCGGGCTGAGGTAGTACTGGCTGTATACAGGATGGGGCAAATTTACTTACCCGGTCCATTCGCGTTCCAGCGGCGGCTTCTCCGCTCTGGATTCGGGTCCGGCCGGGATTTAATAAGGTAGTTCTTCCGCCGTCCACCAGGTGGCGCTGCTGCGCTGAAAGTAAACTCATCGCGCCGGAATGCACCGAGCTGGACCAGGTGAAGGTAAGCGGTCCTTATGCGACACATTTTCGGTTTTTAAATGCGGCGGTTTTTCCGAATACGTCGGGTTTTCGTTCGGCCACGCCCCCCGATTTCCGTCGCGCGCATGCCAGCGCCGATGCGCCACAATCCGATCGCGTGCGCCAAAATCCCGGGGCAATTTAAGTACAAGCGGCGCAAAACGGAAATATTCGGGTAACACGTCGGGAAAACGCGAATCGGGCCCTTAATAAATGACCCCCGATGTGTCTGGTAGTAGCCGGGCTGAGGTAGTACTGGCTGTATACAGGATGTGTCTGGTAGTAGCCGGGCTGAGGTAGTACTGGCTGTATACAGGATGTGTCTGGTAGTAGCCGGGCTGAGGTAGTACTGGCTGTATACTGGATGTGTCTGGTAGTAGCCGGGCTGAGGTAGTACTGGCTATATATAGGATGTGTCTGGTAGTATCCGGGCTGAGGTAATACTGGCTGTATACAGGATGTGTCTGGTAGTAGCTGGGCTGAGGTAGTACTGGCTGTATACAGGATGTGTCTGGTAGTAGCTGGGCTGAGGTAGTACTGGCTGTATACAGGATGTGTCTGGTAGTAGCTGGGCTGAGGTAGTACTGGCTGTATACAGGATGTGTCTGTTCGTACTGGCTGTATACAGGATGTGTCTGGTAGTAGCCAGGCTGAGGTAGTACTGGCTGTATACAGGATGTGTCTGGTAGTAGCTGGGCTGAGGTAGTACTGGCTGTATACAGGATGTGTCTGGTAGTAGCTAGGCTGAGGTAGTACTGGCTGTATACAGGATGTGTCTGGTAGTAGCCGGGCTGAGGTAGTACTGGCTGCATACAGGATGTGTCTGGTAGTAGCCAGGCTGAGGTAGTACTGGCTGTATACAGGATGTGTCTGGTAGTAGCCGGGCTGAGGTAGTACTGGCTGTATACAGGATGTGTCTGGTAGTAGCTAGGCTGAGGTAGTACTGGCTGTATACAGGATAAGTCTGGTAGTAGCTGGGCTGAGGTAGTACTGGCTGTATACAGGATGTGTCTGGTAGTAGCCGGGCTGAGGTAGTACTGGCTGTATACAGGATAAATCTGGTAGTAGCCGGGCTGAGGTAGTACTGGCTGTATACAGGATGTGGCTGGTAGTGGCTGGGCTGAGGTAGTACTGGCTGTATACAGGATGTGTCTGGCAGTAGCCGGGCTGAGGATGTACTGGCTGTATACAGGATGTGTCTGGTAGTAGCCGGGCTGAGCTAGTACTGGCTGTATACAGGATGTGTCTGGTAGTAGCCGGGCTGAGGTAGTACTGGCTGTATACAGGATGTGTCTGGTAGTAGCTGGGCTGAGGTAGTACTGGCTGTATACAGGATGTGTCTGTTCGTACTGGCTGTATACAGGATGTGTCTGGTAGTAGCCAGGCTGAGGTAGTACTGGCTGTATACAGGATGTGTCTGGTAGTAGCTGGGATGAGGTAGTACTGGCTGTATACAGGATGTGTCTGGTAGTAGCCGGGCTGAGGTAGTACTGGCTGTATACAGGATGTGTCTGGTAGTAGCTGGCTGAGGTAGTACTGGCTGTATACAGGATGTGTCTGGTAGTAGCCGGGCTGAGGTAGTACTGGCTGTATACAGGATGTGTCTGGTAGTAGCCAGGCTGAGGTAGTACTGGCTGTATACAGGATGTGTCTGGTAGTACTGACTGTATACAGGATGTGTTTGGTAGTAGCCGGGCTGAGGTAGTTCTGGCTATATACAGGATGTGTCTGGTAGTAGCTGGACTGAGGTAGTACTGGCTGTATACAGGATGTGTCTGGTAGTAGCCGGGCTGAGGTAGTACTGGCTGTATACAAGATGTGTCTGGTAGTAGCCGGGCTGAGGTAGTACTGGCTGTATACAGGATGTGTCTGGTAGTAGCCGGGCTGAGGTAGTACTAGCTGTATACAGGATGTGTCTGGTAGTAGCCGGGCTGAGGTAGTACTGGCTGTATACAGGATGTGTCTGGTAGTAGCTGGGCTGAGGTAGTACTGGCTGTATACAGGATGTGTCTGGTAGTAGCTGGGCTGAGGTAGTACTGGCTGTATACAGGATGTGTCTGGTAGTAGCTGGGCTGAGGTAGTGCTGGCTGTATACAGGATGTGTCTGGTAGTAGCTTGGCTGAGGTAATACTGGCTGTATACAGGATGTGTCTGGTAGTAGCCGGGCTGAGGTAGTACTGGCTGTATACAGGATGTGTCTGGTAGTAGCAGGGCTGAGGTAGTACTGGCTGTATACAGGATGTGTCTGGTAGTAGCCGGGATGAGGTAGTACTGGCTGTATACAGGATGTGTCTGGTAGTAGCCGGGCTGAGGTAGTACTGGCTGTATACAGGATGTGTCTGGTAGTAGCCGGGCTGAGGTAGTACTGGCTGTATACAGGATGTGTCTGGTAGTAGCCGGGCTGAGGTAGTACTAGCTGTATACAGGATGTGTCTGGTAGTAGCCGGGCTGAGGTAGTACTGGCTGTATACAGGATGTGTCTGGTAGTAGCCGGGCTGAGGTAGTACTGGCTGTATACAGGATGTGTCTGGTAGTAGCTGAGGTAGTACTGGCTGTATACAGGATGTGTCTGGTAGTAGCTGGGCTGAGGTAGTACTGGCTGTATACAGGATGTGTCTGGTAGTAGCCGGGCTGAGGTAGTGCTGGCTGTATACAGGATGTGTCTGGTAGTATCTGGGCAGAGGTAGTACTGGCTGTATACAGGATGTGTCTGGTAGTAGCCCGGCTGAGGTAGTACTGGCTGTATACAGGGTGTGTCTGGTAGTAGCTGGGCTGAGGTAGTACTGGCTGTATACAGGAGGTGTCTGGTAGTAGCTGGGCTGAGGTAGTACTGGCTGTATACAGGATGTGTCTGGTAGTAGCTGGGCTGAGGTAGTACTGGCTGGATACAGGATGTGTCTGGTAGTAGCTGGGCTGAGGTAGTACTGGCTGTATACAGGATGTGTCTGGTAGTAGCCGGGCTGAGGTAGTACTGGCTGTATACAGGATGTGTCTGGTAGTAGCCGGGCTGAGGTAGTACTGGCTGTATACAGGATGTGTCTGGTAGTAGCCGGGCTGAGGTAGTACGGGCTGTATATAGGGTGTGTCTGGTAGTAGCCGGGCTGAGGTAGTACTGGCTGTATACAGGATGTGTCTGGTAGTAGCAGGGCTGAGGTAGTACTGGCTGTATACATGATGTGTCTGGTAGTAGCAGGGCTGAGGTAGTACTGGCTGTATACAGGATGTGTCTTGTGGTAGCCAGACTGAGGTAGTACTGGCTGTATACAGGATGTGTCTGGTAGTACTGGCTGTATACAGGATGTGTCTGGTAGTAGCCGGGCTGAGGTAGTTCTGGCTGTATACAGGATGTGTCTGGTAGTACTTGCTGTATACAGGATGTGTCTGGTAGTAGCCGGGCTGAGGTAGTACTGGCTGTATACAGGATGTGTCTGGTAGTAGCCGGGCTGAGGTAGTACTGGCTATATACAGGATGTGTCTGGTAGTAGCTGGGCTGAGGTAGTACTGGCTGTATACAGGATGTGTCTGGTAGTAGCCGGGCTGAGGTAGTACTGGCTGTATACAGGATGTGTCTGGTAGTACTGGCTGTATACAGGATGTGTCTGGTAGTAGCCGGGCTGAGGTAGTACTGGCTGTATACAGGATGTGTCTGGTAGTAGCTGGGCTGAGGTAGTACTGGCTGTATACAGGATGTGTCTGGTAGTAGCCGGGCTGAGGTAGTGCTGGCTGTATACAGAATGTGTCTGGTAGTAGCTGGGCTGAGGTAGTACTGGCTGTATACAGGATGTGTCAGGTAGTAGCTGGGCTGCGGTAGTACTGGCTGTATACAGGATGTGTCTGGTAGTAGCCAGGCTGAGGTAGTACTAGCTGTATATAGGATGTGTCTGGTAGTAGCCGGGCTGAGGTAGTACTGTCTGTATACAGGATGTGTCTGGTAGTAGCAGTGCTGAGGTAGTACTGGCTGTATACAGGATGTGTCTGGTAGTAGCCGGGCTGAGGTAGTACTGGCTGTATACAGGATGTGTCTGATAGTAGCTGGGCTGAGGTAGTACTGGCTGTATACAGGATGTGTCTGATTGTAGCCGGGCTGAGGTAGTACTGGCTGTATACAGGATGTGTCCGGTAGTAGCCGGGCTGAGGTAGTACTGGCTGTATACAGGATGTGTCTGGTAGTAGCCGGGCTGAGGTAGTACTGGCTGTATACAGGATGTGTCTGGTAGTAGCCGGGCTGAGGTAGTACTGGCTATATACAGTATGTGTCTGGTAGTAGCTGGGCTGAGGTAGTACTGGCTGTATACAGGATGTGTCTGGTAGTAGCTGGGCTGAGGTAGTACTGGCTGTATACAGGATGTGTCTGGTAGTAGCCGGGCTGAGGTAGTACTGGCTGTATACAGTGTATGTCTGGTAGTAGCCGGGCTGAGGTAGTACTGGCTGTATACAGGATGTGTCTGGTAGTAGCCGGGCTGAGGTAGTACTGGCTGTATATAGGATGTGTCTGGTAGTAGCTGGGCTGAGGTGGTACTGGCTGTATACAGGATGTGTCTGGTAGTAGCTGGGCTGAGATAGTACTGGCTGTATACAGGATGTGTCTGGTAGTACTGGCTGTATACAGGATGTGTCTGGTAGTAGCTGGGCTGAGGTAGTACTGGCTGTATACAGGATGTGTCTGGTAGTAGCCTGGCTGAGGTAGTACTGGCTGTATACAGGATGTGTCTGGTAGTAGCTGGGCTGAGGTAGTACTGGCTGTATACAGGATGTGTCTGGTAGTAGCTGGGCTGAGGTAGTACTGGCTGTATACAGGATGTGTCTGGTAGTAGCTGGGCTGAGGTAGTACTGGCTGTACACAGGATGTGTCTGGTAGTAGCCGGGCTGAGGTAGTACTGGCCATATACAGGATGTGTCTGGTAGTAGCCGGGCTGAGGTAGTACTGGCTGTATACAGGATGTGTCTGGTAGTAGCTGGGCTGAGGTAGTACTGGCTGTATACAGGATGTGTCTGGTAGTAGCTGGGCTGAGGTAGTACTGGCTGTATACAGGATGTGTCTGGTAGTAGCTGGGCTGAGGTAGTACTGGCTGTATACAGGATGTGTCTGGTAGTAGCCGGGCTGAGGTAGTACTGGCTGTATACAGGATGTGTCTGGTAGTAGCCGGGCTGAGGTAGTACTGGCTGTATACAGGATGTGTCTGGTAGTAGCCGGGCTGAGGTAGTACTGGCTGTATACAGGATGTGTCTGGTAGTAGCTGGGCTGAGGTAGTACTGGCTGTATACAGGATGTGTCTGGTAGTAGCCGGGCTGAGGTAGTACTGGCTGTATACAGGATGTGTCTGGTAGTAGCCGGGCTGAGGTAGTACTGGCTGTATACAGTGTATGTCTGGTAGTAGCCGGGCTGAGGTAGTACTGGCTGTATACAGGATGTGTCTGGTAGTAGCCGGGCTGAGGTAGTACTGGCTGTATACAGGATGTGTCTGGTAGTAGCCGGGCTGAGGTAGTACTGGCTGTATACAGGATGTGTCTGGTAGTAGCCGGGCTGAGGTAGTACTGGCTGTATACAGGATGTGTCTGGTAGTAGCTGGGATGAGGTAGTACTGGCTGTATATAGGATGTGTCTGGTAGTAGCTGGGCTGAGGCAGTACTGGCTGTATACTGGATGTGTCTGGTAGTAGCTGGGCTGAGGTAGTACTGGCTGTATACAGGATGTTTCTGGTAGTAGCTGGGCTGAGGTAGTACTGGCTGTATACAGGATGTGTCTGGTAGTAGCCGGGCTGAGGTAGTACTGGCTGTATACAGGATGTGTCTGGTAGTAGCTGGGCTGAGGTAGTACTGGCTGTATACAGGATGTGTCTGGTAGTACTGGCTGTATACAGGATGTGTCTGGTAGTAGCCGGGTTGAGGTAGTTCTGGCTGTATACAGGATGTGTCTGGTAGTAGCCGGGTTGAGGTAGTTCTGGCTGTATACAGGATGTGTCTGGTAGTAGCCGGGCTGAGGTAGTACTGGCTGTATACAGGATGTGTCTGGTAGTAGCTGGGCTGAGGTAGTACTGGCTGTATACAGGATGTGTCTGGTAGTAGCCGGGCTGAGGTAGTACTGGCTGTATACAGGATGTGTCTGGTAGTAGCCGGGCTGAGGTAGTACTGGCTGTATACAGGATGTGTCTGGTAGTAGCTGGGCTGAGGTAGTACTGGCTGTATACAGGATGTGTCTGGTAGTAGCTGGGCTGAGGTAGTACTGGCTGTATACAGGATGTGTCTGGTAGTAGCTGGGCTGAGGTAGTACTGGCTGTATACAGGATGTGTCTGGTAGTAGCCGGGCTGAGGTAGTACTGGCTGTATACAGGATGTGTCTGGTAGTAGCCGGGCTGAGGTAGTACTGGCTGTATACAAGATGTGTCTGGTAGTAGCCGGGCTGAGGTAGTACTGGCTGTATACAGGATGTGTCTGGTAGTAGCTGGGCTGAGGTAGTACTGGCTGTATACAGGATGTGTCTGGTAGTAGCTGGGCTGAGGTAGTACTGGCTGTATACAGGATGTGTCTGGTAGTAGCCGGGCTGAGGTGGTACTGGCTGTATACAGGATGTGTCTGGTAGTAGCTGGGCTGAGGTAGTACTGGCAGTATACAGGATTTGTCTGGTAGTAGCTGGGCTGAGGTAGTACTGGCTGTATACAGGATGTGTCTGGTAGTAGCAGGGCTGAGGTAGTACTGGCTGTATACAGGATGTGTCTGGTAGTAGCCGGGCTGAGGTAGTACTGGCTGTATACAGGATGTGTCTGGTAGTAGCTGGGATGAGGTAGTACTGGCTGTATACAGGGTGTGTCTGGTAGTAGCGGGGCTGAGGTAGTACTGGCTGTATACAGGATGTGTCTGGTAGTAGCTGGGCTGAGGTAGTACTGGCTGTATACAGGATGTGTCTGGTAGTAGCTGGGCTGAGGTAGTACTGGCTGTATACAAGATGTGTCTGGTAGTAGCCGGGCTGAGGTAGTACTGGCTGTATACAGGATGTGTCTGGTAGTAGCCGGGCTGAGGTAGTACTGGCTGTATACAGGATGTGTCTGGTAGTAGCCGGGCTGAGGTAGTACTGGCTGTATACAGGATGTGTCTGGTAGTAGCCGGGATGAGGTAGTACTGGCTGTATACAGGATGTGTCTGGTAGTAGCAGGGCTGAGGTAGTACTGGCTGTATACAGGATGTGTCTGGTAGTAGCCGGGCTGAGGTAGTACTGGCTGTATACAGGATGTGTCTGGTAGTAGCCGGGCTGAGGTAGTACTGGCTGTATACAGGATGTGTCTGGTAGTAGCTGGGCTGAGGTAGTACTGGCTGTATACAGGATGTGTCTGGTAGTAGCTGGGCTGAGGTAGTACTGGCTGTATACAGGGTGTGTCTGGTAGTAGCTGGGCTGAGGTAGTACTGGCTGTATACAGGGTGTGTCTGGTAGTAGCCGGGCTGAGGCAGTACTGGCTGTATACAGGATGTGTCTGGTAGTAGCCGGGCTGAGGTAGTACTGGCTGTATACAGGATGTGTCTGGTAGTAGCCGGGCTGAGGTAGTACTGGCTGTATACAGGATGTGTCTGGTAGTAGCAGGGCTGAGGTAGTACTGGCTGTATACAGGATGTGTCTGGTGGTAGCTGGGCTGAGGTAGTACTGGCTGTATACAGGGTGTGTCTGGTAGTAGCTGGGCTGAGGTAGTACTGGCTGTATACAGGGTGTGTCTGGTAGTAGCCGGGCTGAGGTAGTACTGGCTGTATACAGGATGTGTCTGGTAGTAGCCGGGCTGAGGTAGTACTGGCTGTATACAGGATGTGTCTGGTAGTAGCTGGGATGAGGTAGTACTGGCTGTATACAGGATGTGTCTGGTAGTAGCTGGGCTGAGGTAGTGCTGGCTGTATACAGGATGTGTCTGGTAGTAGCCGGGCTGAGGTAGTACTGGCTGTATACAGGATGTGTCTGGTAGTAGCCGGGCTGAGGTAGTACTGGCTGTATACAGGATGTGTCTGGTAGTAGCCGGGCTGAGGTAGTACTGGCTGTATACAGGATGTGTCTGGTAGTAGCTGGGATGAGGTAGTACTGGCTGTATACAGGATGTGTCTGGTAGTAGCCGGGCTGAGGTAGTACTGGCTGTATACAGGATGTGTCTGGTAGTAGCTGGGCTGAGGTAGTACTGGCTGTATACAGGATGTGTCTGGTAGTAGCCGGGCTGAGGTAGTACTGGCTGTATACAGGATGTGTCTGGTAGTAGCAGGGCTGAGGTAGTACTGGCTGTATACAGGATGTGTCTGGTGGTAGCTGGGCTGAGGTAGTACTGGCTGTATACAGGATGTGTCTGGTAGTAGCCGGGCTGAGGTAGTACTGGCTGTATACAGGGTGTGTCTGGTAGTAGCGGGGCTGAGGTAGTACTGGCTGTATACAGGATGTGTCTGGTAGTAGCCGGGCTGAGGTAGTACTGGCTGTATACAGGATGTGTCTGGTAGTAGCTGGGCTGAGGTAGTACTGGCTGTATACAGGGTGTGTCTGGTAGTACTGGCTGTATACAGGATGTGTCTGGTAGTAGCTGGGCTGAGGTAGTACTGGCTGTATACAGGATGTGTCTGATAGTCTCCGCCTCAGTTTCTGGGGTCTCCTCCTCCTAAGTTTCTGGGGTCTCCTCCTCCTCCTAAGTTTCTGGGGTCTCCTCCTCCTCCTAAGTTTCTGGGATCTCCTCCTCCTCCTCCTAAGTTTCTGGGATCTCCTCCTCCTCAGTCTCGGGGGTCTCCTCCTCCTCAGTTTCTGAGGTCTCCTCCTCCTCAGTTTCTGGGGTCTCCTCCTCCTCAGTTTCTGGGGTCTCCTCCTCCTCCTCAGTTTCTGGGGTCTCCTCCTCCTCAGTTTCTGGGGTCTCCTCCTTCTCCCCAGTTTCCGAGGTCTCTCCTCCTCCTCAGTTTCTGGGGTCTCCTCCTCAGTTTCTGGGGTCTCCTCCTCCTCAATGTCGGGGGTCTCCTCCTCCTCCTCAGTTTCTGGGGTCTCCTCCTCCTCCTCAGTTTCTGGGGTCTCCTCCTCCTCCTCAGTTTCTGGGGTCTCCTCCTCCTCAGTTTCTGGGGTCTCCTCCTCCTCCTCAGTTTCTGGGGTCTCCTCCTCCTCAGTTTCTGGGGTCTCCTCCTCCTCCTCAGTTTCTGGGGTCTCCTCCTCCTCCTCAGTTTCTGGGGTCTCCTCCTCCTCAGTTTCTGGGGTCTTCCCCTCCTCAGTTTCTGGGGTCTGCTCCTCCTCCTCAGTTTCTGGGGTCTGCTCCTCCTCCTCAGTTCCTGGGGACTCCTCCTCCTCAGTTTCTGGGGTCTCCTCCTCCTCAGTCTCGGGGGTCTCCTCCTCCTCAGCCTCGGGGGTCTCCTCCTTCTCCTCCTCAGTGTCTGGGGTCTCCTCCTCCTCCTCAGTTTCTGGGGTCTCCTCCTCCTCAGTTTCTGGGGTCTCCTCCTCCTCCTTAGTCTCAGGGGTCTCCTCCTCCTCCTCAGTTTCTGGTGTCTCCTCCTCCTCCTCAGTTTCTGGGGTCTCCTCCTTCTCCTTATTTTCGGGAGTCTCCTCCTCCTCAGCAGTTTTTGGGGTCTCCTCCTCCTCAGTTTCTGGTGTCTACTACTCCTCCTCAGTTTCTGGGGTCTCCTCCTCCTCCTCCTCAGTTTCTGGTGTCTACTACTCCTCCTCAGTTTCTGGGGTCTCCTCCTCCTCCTCAGTTTCTGGGGTCTCCTCCTCCTCCTCAGTTTCTGGGGTCTCCTCCTCCTCCTCAGTCTCGGGGGCCTCCTCCTCCTCCTCAGTTTCTGGGGACTCCTCCTCCTCCTCAGTTTCTGGGGACTCCTCCTCCTCCTCAGTTTCTGGGGTCTCCTACTCCTCCTCAGTTTCTGGGGTCTCCTCCTCCTCCTCAGTTTCTGGGGTCTCCTCCTCCTGAGTTTCTGGGGTCTCCTCCTCCTCCTGAGTTTCTGGGGTCTCCTCCTCCTCCTCAGTTTCTGGGGTCTCCTCCGCCTCCTCAGTTTCTGGGGTCTCCTCCTTCTCCTCATTTTTGGGAGTCTCCTCCTCCTCCTCAGTTTCTGGGGTCTCCTCCTCCTCAGTTTCTGGGGTCTCCTCCTCCTCCTCAGTTTCTGGGGTCTCCTCCTCCTCCTCAGTTTCTGGGGTCTCCTCCTCCTCCTCAATTTCTGGGGTCTCCTCCTCCTCCTCAGTTTCTGGGGTCTCCTCCTCCTCCTCAGTTTCTGGGGTCTCCTCCTCCTTCTCAGTTTCTGGGGTCTCCTCCTCCTCAGTTTCTGGGGTCTCCTCCTCCTCAGTTTCTGGGGTCTCCTCCTCCTCCTCAGTTTCTGGGGTCTCCTCCTCCTCAGTTTCTGGGGTCTCCTCCGCCTCCTCAGTTTCTGGGCTCTCCTCCTTCTCCTCATTTTTGGGAGTCTCCTCCTCCTCACTTTCTGGGGTCTCCTCCTCCTCCTCACTTTCTGGGGTCTCCTCCTCCTCCTCACTATCTGGGGTCTCCTCCTCCTCAGTTTATGGGGTCTCCTCCTCCTCCTCAGTTTATGGGGTCTCCTCCTCCTCCTCAGTTTCTGGGGACTCCTCCTCCTCCTCAGTTTCTGGGGTCTCCTACTCCTCCTCAGTTTCTGGGGTCTCCTCCTCCTGAGTATCTGGGGTCTCCTCCTCCTCAGTTTCTGGGGTCTCCTCCTCCTCCTCAGTTTCTGGGGTCTCCTCCTCCTGAGTTTCTGGGGTCTCCTCCTCCTCCTCCTCCTGAATTTCTGGGGTCTCCTCCTCCTCCTCAGTTTCTGGGGTCTCCTCCGCCTCTTCAGTTTCTGGGGTCTCCTCCTTCTCCTCATTTTTGGGAGTCTCCTCCTCCTCCTCACTTTCTGGGGTCTCCTCCTCCTCCTCAGTTTCTGGGGTCTCCTCCTCCTCCTCAGTTTCTGGGGTCTCCTCCTCCTCCTCAGTTTCTGGGGTCTCCTCCTCTTCCTCAGTTTCTGGGGTCTCCTCCTCCTCCTCAGTTTCTGGGGTCTCCTCCTCCTCAGTTTCTGGGGTCTCCTCCTTCTCCGCATTTTTGGGAGTCTCCTCCTCCTCCTCAGTTTCTGGGGTCTCCTCCTCCTCCTCAGTTTCTGGGGTCTCCTCCTCCTCCTCAGTTTCTGGGGTCTCCTCCTCCTTCTCAGTTTCTGGGGTCTCCTCCTCCTCAGTTTCTGGGGTCTCCTCCTCCTCCTCCTCATTTTCGGGAGTCTCCTCCTTCTCCTCATTTTTGGGAGTCTCCTCCTCCTCCTCACTTTCTGGGGTCTCCTCCTCCTCCTCAGTTTCTGGGGTCTCCTCCTCCTGAGTTTCTGGGGTCTCCTCCTCCTCCTCAGTTTCTGGGGTCTCCTCCTCTTCCTCAGTTTCTGGGGTCTCCTCCTCCTCAGTTTCTGGGGTCTCCTCCTTCTCCGCATTTTTGGGAGTCTCCTCCTCCTCCTCAGTTTCTGGGGTCTCCTCCTCCTCCTCAGTTTCTGGGGTCTCTTCCTCCTCCTCCTCCTCAGTTTCTGGGGTCTCCTCCTCCTCCTCAGTTTCTGGGGTCTCCTCCTCCTCCTCAGTTTCTGGGGTCTCCTCCTCCTCAGTTTCTGGGGTCTCCTCCTTCTCCTCAGTTTCTGGGGTCTCCTCCTCCTCAGTTTCTGGGGTCTCCTCCTCCTCCTCAGTTTCTGGGGTCTCTTCCTCCTCCTCAGTTTCTGGGGTCTCCTCCTCCTCCTCAGTTTCTGGGGTCTCCTCCTCCTCCTCAGTTTCTGGGGTCTCCTCCTCCTCAGTTTCTGGGGTCTCCTCCTTCTCCTCAGTTTCTGGGGTCTCCTCCTCCTCCTCAGTTTCTAGGGTCTCTTCCTCCTCCTCAGTTTCTGGGGTCTCCTCCTCCTCCTCAGTTTCTGGGGTCTCTTCCTCATCCTCAGTTTCTGGGGTCTCCTCCTCCTCCTCAGTTTCTGGGGTCTCTTCCTCCTCCTCAGTTTCTGGGGTCTCGTCCTCCTCAGTTTCTGGGGTCTGCTCCTCCTCCTCAGTTTCTGGGGTCTCCTCCTCCTCCTCAGTTTCTGGGGTCTCCTCCTCCTCCTCAGTTTCTGGGGTCTCCTCCTCTTCCTCAGTTTCTGGGGTCTCCTCCTCCTCCTCAGTTTCTGGGGTCTCCTCCTTCTCCGCATTTTTGGGAGTCTCCTCCTCCTCCTCAGTTTCTGGGGTCTCCTCCTCCTCAGTTTCTGGGGTCTCCTCCTCCTCCTCAGTTTCTGGGGTCTCCTCCTCCTCCTCAGTTTCTGGGGTCTCCTCCTCTTCCTCAGTTTCTGGGGTCTCCTCCTCCTCCTCAGTTTCTGGGGTCTCCTCCTTCTCCGCATTTTTGGGAGTCTCCTCCTCCTCCTCAGTTTCTGGGGTCTCCTCCTCCTCCTCAGTTTCTGGGGTCTCTTCCTCCTCCTCCTCCTCAGTTTCTGGGGTCTCCTCCTCCTCCTCAGTTTCTGGGGTCTCCTCCTCCTCCTCAGTTTCTGGGGTCTCCTCCTCCTCCTCAGTTTCTGGGGTCTCCTCCTCCTCAGTTTCTGGGGTCTCCTCCTTCTCCTCAGTTTCTGGGGTCTCCTCCTCCTCAGTTTCTGGGGTCTCCTCCTCCTCCTCAGTTTCTGGGGTCTCCTCCTCCTCCTCAGTTTCTGGGGTCTCCTCCTCCTCCTCAGTTTCTGGGGTCTCCTCCTCCTCAGTTTCTGGGGTCTGCTCCTCCTCCTCAGTTTCTGGGGTCTCCTCCTCCTCCTCAGTTTCTGGGGTCTCCTCCTCCTCCTCAGTTTCTGGGGTCTCCTCCTCTTCCTCAGTTTCTGGGGTCTCCTCCTCCTCCTCAGTTTCTGGGGTCTCCTCCTTCTCCGCATTTTTGGGAGTCTCCTCCTCCTCCTCAGTTTCTGGGGTCTCCTCCTCCTCAGTTTCTGGGGTCTCCTCCTCCTCCTCAGTTTCTGGGGTCTCCTCCTCCTCCTCAGTTTCTGGGGTCTCCTCCTCTTCCTCAGTTTCTGGGGTCTCCTCCTCCTCCTCAGTTTCTGGGGTCTCCTCCTTCTCCGCATTTTTGGGAGTCTTCTCCTCCTCCTCAGTTTCTGGGGTCTCTTCCTCCTCCTCAGTTTCTGGGGTCTCTTCCTCCTCCTCCTCCTCAGTTTCTGGGGTCTCCTCCTCCTCCTCAGTTTCTGGGGTCTCCTCCTCCTCCTCAGTTTCTGGGGTCTCCTCCTCCTCCTCAGTTTCTGGGGTCTCCTCCTCCTCAGTTTCTGGGGTCTCCTCCTTCTCCTCAGTTTCTGGGGTCTCCTCCTCCTCAGTTTCTGGGGTCTCCTCCTCCTCCTCAGTTTCTGGGGTCTCCTCCTCCTCCTCAGTTTCTGGGGTCTCCTCCTCCTCAGTTTCTGGGGTCTCCTCCTTCTCCTCAGTTTCTGGGGTCTCCTCCTCCTCAGTTTCTGGGGTCTCCTCCTCCTCCTCAGTTTCTGGGGTCTCTTCCTCCTCCTCAGTTTCTGGGGTCTCCTCCTCCTCCTCAGTTTCTGGGGTCTCTTCCTCATCCTCAGTTTCTGGGGTCTCTTCCTCCTCCTCAGTTTCTGGGGTCTCGTCCTCCTCAGTTTCTGGGGTCTGCTCCTCCTCCTCAGTTTCTGGGGTCTCCTCCTCCTCCTCAGTTTCTGGGGTCTCCTCCTCCTCCTCAGTTTCTGGGGTCTCCTCCTCTTCCTCAGTTTCTGGGGTCTCCTCCTCCTCCTCAGTTTCTGGGGTCTCCTCCTTCTCCGCATTTTTGGGAGTCTCCTCCTCCTCCTCAGTTTCTGGGGTCTCCTCCTCAGTTTCTGGGGTCTCCTCCTCCTCCTCAGTTTCTGGGGTCTCCTCCTCCTCCTCAGTTTCTGGGGTCTCCTCCTCCTCCTCAGTTTCTGGGGTCTCCTCCTCTTCCTCAGTTTCTGGGGTCTCCTCCTCCTCCTCAGTTTCTGGGGTCTCCTCCTTCTCCGCATTTTTGGGAGTCTCCTCCTCCTCCTCAGTTTCTGGGGTCTCCTCCTCCTCAGTTTCTGGGGTCTCCTCCTCTTCCTCAGTTTCTGGAGTCTCCTCCTCCTCCTCAGTTTCTGGGGTCTCCTCCTCCTCCTCAGTTTCTGGGGTCTCCTCCTCCTCAGTTTCTGGGGTCTCCTCCTCCTCCTCAGTTTCTGGGGTCTCCTCCTCTTCCTCAGTTTCTGGGGTCTCCTCCTCCTCCTCAGTTTCTGGGGTCTCCTCCTCCTCAGTTTCTGGGGTCTCCTCCTCCTCCTCAGTTTCTGGGGTCTCCTCCTCCTCCTCAGTTTCTGGGGTCTCCTCCTCCTCAGTTTCTGGGGTCTCCTCATCCTCAGTTTCTGGGGTCTCCTCCTCCTCAGTTTCTGGGGTCTCCTCCTCCTCCTCAGTTTCTGGGGTCTCTTCCTCCTCCTCCTCCTCAGTTTCTGGGGTCTCCTCCTCCTCCTCAGTTTCTGGGGTCTCCTCCTCCTCCTCAGTTTCTGGGGTCTCCTCCTCCTCCTCAGTTTCTGGGGTCTCCTCCTCCTCAGTTTCTGGGGTCTCCTCCTTCTCCTCAGTTTCTGGGGTCTCCTCCTCCTCAGTTTCTGGGGTCTCCTCCTCCTCCTCAGTTTCTGGGGTCTCCTCCTCCTCCTCAGTTTCTGGGGTCTCCTCCTCCTCAGTTTCTGGGGTCTGCTCCTCCTCCTCAGTTTCTGGGGTCTCCTCCTCCTCCTCAGTTTCTGGGGTCTCCTCCTCCTCCTCAGTTTCTGGGGTCTCCTCCTCTTCCTCAGTTTCTGGGGTCTCCTCCTCCTCCTCAGTTTCTGGGGTCTCCTCCTTCTCCGCATTTTTGGGAGTCTCCTCCTCCTCCTCAGTTTCTGGGGTCTCCTCCTCCTCAGTTTCTGGGGTCTCCTCCTCCTCCTCAGTTTCTGGGGTCTCCTCCTCCTCCTCAGTTTCTGGGGTCTCCTCCTCTTCCTCAGTTTCTGGGGTCTCCTCCTCCTCCTCAGTTTCTGGGGTCTCCTCCTTCTCCGCATTTTTGGGAGTCTCCTCCTCCTCCTCAGTTTCTGGGGTCTCCTCCTCCTCCTCAGTTTCTGGGGTCTCTTCCTCCTCCTCCTCCTCAGTTTCTGGGGTCTCCTCCTCCTCCTCAGTTTCTGGGGTCTCCTCCTCCTCCTCAGTTTCTGGGGTCTCCTCCTCCTCCTCAGTTTCTGGGGTCTCCTCCTCCTCAGTTTCTGGGGTCTCCTCCTTCTCCTCAGTTTCTGGGGTCTCCTCCTCCTCAGTTTCTGGGGTCTCCTCCTCCTCCTCAGTTTCTGGGGTCTCCTCCTCCTCCTCAGTTTCTGGGGTCTCCTCCTCCTCCTCAGTTTCTGGGGTCTCCTCCTCCTCAGTTTCTGGGGTCTCCTCCTTCTCCTCAGTTTCTGGGGTCTCCTCCTCCTCAGTTTCTGGGGTCTCCTCCTCCTCCTCAGTTTCTGGGGTCTCTTCCTCCTCCTCAGTTTCTGGGGTCTCCTCCTCCTCCTCAGTTTCTGGGGTCTCTTCCTCATCCTCAGTTTCTGGGGTCTCTTCCTCCTCCTCAGTTTCTGGGGTCTCGTCCTCCTCAGTTTCTGGGGTCTGCTCCTCCTCCTCAGTTTCTGGGGTCTCCTCCTCCTCCTCAGTTTCTGGGGTCTCCTCCTCTTCCTCAGTTTCTGGGGTCTCCTCCTCCTCCTCAGTTTCTGGGGTCTCCTCCTTCTCCGCATTTTTGGGAGTCTCCTCCTCCTCCTCAGTTTCTGGGGTCTCCTCCTCCTCAGTTTCTGGGGTCTCCTCCTCCTCCTCAGTTTCTGGGGTCTCCTCCTCCTCCTCAGTTTCTGGGGTCTCCTCTTCCTCAGTTTCTGGGGTCTCCTCCTCCTCCTCAGTTTCTGGGGTCTCCTCCTCCTCCTCAGTTTCTGGGGTCTCTTCCTCCTCCTCAGTTTCTGGGGTCTCCTCCTCCTCCTCAGTTTCTGGGGTCTCTTCCTCATCCTCAGTTTCTGGGGTCTCTTCCTCCTCCTCAGTTTCTGGGGTCTCGTCCTCCTCAGTTTCTGGGGTCTGCTCCTCCTCCTCAGTTTCTGGGGTCTCCTCCTCCTCCTCAGTTTCTGGGGTCTCCTCCTCTTCCTCAGTTTCTGGGGTCTCCTCCTCCTCCTCAGTTTCTGGGGTCTCCTCCTTCTCCGCATTTTTGGGAGTCTCCTCCTCCTCCTCAGTTTCTGGGGTCTCCTCCTCCTCAGTTTCTGGGGTCTCCTCCTCCTCCTCAGTTTCTGGGGTCTCCTCCTCCTCCTCAGTTTCTGGGGTCTCCTCTTCCTCAGTTTCTGGGGTCTCCTCCTCCTCCTCAGTTTCTGGGGTCTCCTCCTTCTCCGCATTTTTGGGAGTCTCCTCCTCCTCCTCAGTTTCTGGGGTCTCCTCCTCCTCAGTTTCTGGGGTCTCCTCCTCTTCCTCAGTTTCTGGAGTCTCCTCCTCCTCCTCAGTTTCTGGAGTCTCCTCCTCCTCCTCAGTTTCTGGGGTCTCCTCCTCCTCCTCAGTTTCTGGGGTCTCCTCCTCCTCAGTTTCTGGGGTCTCCTCCTCCTCCTCAGTTTCTGGGGTCTCCTCCTCTTCCTCAGTTTCTGGGGTCTCCTCCTCCTCCTCAGTTTCTGGGGTCTCCTCCTCCTCCTCAGTTTCTGGGGTCTCCTCCTCCTCCTCAGTTTCTGGGGTCTCCTCCTCCTCCTCAGTTTCTGGGGTCTCCTCCTCCTCAGTTTCTGGGGTCTCCTCCTCCTCAGTTTCTGGGGTCTCCTCCTCCTCCTCCTCATTTTCGGGAGTCTCCTCCTTCTCCTCATTTTTGGGAGTCTCCTCCTCCTCTGTGAAGTGGGCGGTGCTCTTCTGTGTTGTTTTCCGTGCTGTAGGCGTGGTTTCTCGATGTAAATGAGGCGGGCGTGGTCGCTGCTGTGACTGGATACCTCGTGTATTTTTCTCTGGTGTTGGGCGTGGTTTATCCGGTGGGCGGAGCTGTACGCGCGCTCTACATGGCTGTGGGCATGCTCTTGGTGTCCCTCCCTGCTGCGTGTACGTGCTGACGTCAGACGCTGGCTCCGGAACGCGGCGGAGCGGGAGGTAATCGAGGCCGCGGCTCCGGGCTCCGCTAGGCCTCACGATGGGGGAGACCAAGGTGATCTATCACCTGGACGAGGAGGAGACGCCCTACCTGGTGAAGGTGCCCGTGCCGGCCGCCGACATCCGACTGCGCGACTTCAAGGCGGCGCTGGGCCGCGGGCACGCCAAGTATTTCTTCAAGGCCATGGACCAGGACTTCGGGTAACGGCTGCGAATGAGACGGTGTGACCGGTGCCCCCCCGGTGTATACTGCCCCCCCCCCCCGGTGTATACTGCCCCCCCCCCCGGTGTATACTGCCCCACCCCGGTGTATACTGCCCCACCCCGGTGTATACTGCCCCCCCCCGGTGTATACTGCCCCCCCCCCGGTGTATACTGCCCGCCCCCCCCCCCCTGGTGTATACTGCCCGCCCCCCCCCCCCGGTGTATACTGCCCCCCCCCCGGTGTATACTGCCCCCCCCCCCGGTGTATACTGCCCCCCCCCCCGGTGTATACTGCCCCCCCCCTGGTGTATACTGCCCGCCCCCCCCCCCCCTGGTGTATACTGCCCGCCCCCCCCCCCTGGTGTATACTGCCCGCCCCCCCCCCCCTGGTGTATACTGCCCGCCCCCCCCCCCCTGGTGTATACTGCCCGCCCCCCCCCCGGTGTATACTGCCCCCCCCCCCCCCGGTGTATACTGCCCCCCCCCCCCCCGGTGTATACTGGCCCCCCCCCCCCGGTGTATACTGGCCCCCCCCCCCGGTGTATACTGCCCCCCCCCGGTGTATACTGGCCCCCCACCCCGGTGTATACTGGCCCCCCACCACCCCCCACCCCGGTGTATACAGCCCCCCCCCCCCCCCGGTGTGTACTGGCCCCCCACCACCCCCCACCCCGGTGTATACTGCCCCCCCCCCCCCCGGTGTATACTGGCCCCCCACCACCCCCCACCCCGGTGTATACTGCCCCCCCCCCCCCCGGTGTATACTGGCCCCCCACCACCCCCCCCCCGGTGTATACTGCCCCCCCCCCCACCCCGGTGTATACTGGCCCCCCACCACCCCCCACCCCGGTGTATACTGCCCCCCCACCCCGGTGTATACTGGCCCCCCACCACCCCCCCCCCCCCCCGGTGTATACTGCCCCCCCGGTGTATACTGGCCCCCCCCCACCCCGGTGTATACTAGCCCCCCCCCCCACCCCGGTGTATACTGGCCCCCCACCACCCCCCACCCCGGTGTATACTGCCCCCCCACCCCGGTGTGTACTGGCCCCCCACCCCGGTGTGTACTGGCCCCCCCCTAAAAAACTAAAAGCTGAACCGGCCGCGAGAAAACCGCCCCAGATTCTGCGCCTCGTGAGATTGTACTAGAATGTCCGGGGCCTGGGGGGGGGGGGGCGGTGACATCACGGAGAGAATTTACTACTTTTAGATAAATTGGAGATTTGGCAAAAGATTTTGAAAAATTCTTTATTTTCAAACTAAAATAAATCAATGTCAGGAGAAACAATCCCTGAGGAGTAAGTTACACCCCCCGGAGCTGCGGCCGCTTATAGAGACCCCGGGGGCCGCAGTAATCCCTGAGGAGTAAGTTACACCCCCCGGAGCTGCGGCCGCTTATAGAGACCCCGGGGGCCGCAGTAATCCCTGAGGAGTAAGTTACACCCCCCGGAGCTGCCGCCGCTTATAGAGACCCCGGGGGCCGCAGTAATCCCTGAGGAGTAAGTTACACCCCCCGGAGCTGCGGCCGCTTATAGAGACCCCGGGGGCCGCAGTAATCCCTGAGGAGTAAGTTACACCCCCCGGAGCTGCGGCCGCTTATAGAGACCCCGGGGGCCGCAGTAATCCCTGAGGAGTAAGTTACACCCCCCGGAGCTGCGGCCGCTTATAGACACCCCGGGGGCCGCAGTAATCCCTGAGGAGTAAGTTACACCCCCCGGAGCTGCGTCCGCTTATAGAGACCCCGGGGGCCGCAGTAATCCCTGAGGAGTAAGTTACACCCCCCGGAGCTGCGGCCGCTTATAGAGACCCCGGGGGCCGCAGTAATCCCTGAGGAGTAAGTTACACCCCCCGGAGCTGCGGCCGCTTATAGAGACCCCGGGGCCGCAGTAATCCCTGAGGAGTAAGTTACACCCCCCGGAGCTGCGGCCGCTTATAGAGACCCCGGGGGCCGCAGTAATCCCTGAGGAGTAAGTTACACCCCCCGGAGCTGCGTCCGCTTATAGAGACCCCGGGGGCCGCAGTAATCCCTGAGGAGTAAGTTACACCCCCCGGAGCTGCGGCCGCTTATAGAGACCCCGGGGCCGCAGTAATCCCTGAGGAGTAAGTTACACCCCCGGAGCTGCGTCCGCTTATAGAGACCCCGGGGGCCGCAGTAATCCCTGAGGAGTAAGTTACACCCCCCGGAGCTGCGTCCGCTTATAGAGACCCCGGGGGCCGCAGTAATCCCTGAGGAGTAAGTTACACCCCCCGGAGCTGCGGCCGCTTATAGAGACCCCCGGGGCCGCAGTAATCCCTGAGGAGTAAGTTACACCCCCGGAGCTGCGTCCGCTTATAGAGACCCCGGGGGCCGCAGTAATCCCCGAGGAGTAAGTTACACCCCCCGGAGCTGCGGCCTCTTATAGAGACCCCGGGGGCCGCAGTAATCCCTGAGGAGTAAGTTACACCCCCCGGAGCTGCGGCCGCTTATAGAGACCCCGGGGCCGCAGTAATCCCTGAGGAGTAAGTTACACCCCCGGAGCTGCGTCCGCTTATAGAGACCCCGGGGGCCGCAGTAATCCCCGAGGAGTAAGTTACACCCCCCGGAGCTGCTGCCGCTTATAGAGACCCCGGGGGCCGCAGTAATCCCTGAGGAGTAAGTTACACCCCCCGGAGCTGCGGCCGCTTATAGAGACCCCGGGGGCCGCAGTAATCCCTGAGGAGTAAGTTACACCCCCCGGAGCTGCGGCCGCTTATAGAGACCCCGGGGGCCGCAGTAATCCCTGAGGAGTAAGTTACACCCCCCGGAGCTGCGGCCGCTTATAGAGACCCCGGGGGCCGCAGTAATCCCTGAGGAGTAAGTTACACCCCCCGGAGCTGCGGCCGCTTATAGAGACCCCGGGGGCCGCAGTAATCCCTGAGGAGTAAGTTACACCCCCCGGAGCTGCGGCCGCTTATAGAGACCCCGGGGGCCGCAGTAATCCCTGAGGAGTAAGTTACACCCCCCGGAGCTGCGTCCGCTTATAGAGACCCCGGGGGCCGCAGTAATCCCTGAGGAGTAAGTTACACCCCCCGGAGCTGCGTCCGCTTATAGAGACCCCGGGGGCCGCAGTAATCCCTGAGGAGTAAGTTACACCCCCCCGGAGCTGCGGCCGCTTATAGAGACCCCGGGGGCCGCAGTAATCCCTGAGGAGTAAGTTACACCCCCCGGAGCTGCGGCCGCTTATAGAGACCCCGGGGGCCGCAGTAATCCCTGAGGAGTAAGTTACACCCCCCGGAGCTGCGGCCGCTTATAGAGACCCCGGGGGCCGCAGTAATCCCTGAGGAGTAAGTTACACCCCCCGGAACTGCGGCCGCTTATAGAGACCCCGGGGGCCGCAGTAATCCCCGAGGAGTAAGTTACACCCCCCGGAGCTGCGGCCGCTTATAGAGACCCCGGGGGCCGCAGTAATCCCCGAGGAGTAAGTTACACCCCCCGGAGCTGCGGCCGCTTATAGAGACCCCGGGGGCCGCAGTGATCCCTGAGGAGTAAGTTACACCCCCGGAGCTGCGTCCGCTTATAGAGACCCCGGGGGCCGCAGTAATCCCTGAGGAGTAAGTTACACCCCCCGGAGCTGCGTCCGCTTATAGAGACCCCGGGGGCCGCAGTAATCCCTGAGGAGTAAGTTACACCCCCCCGGAGCTGCGGCCGCTTATAGAGACCCCGGGGGCCGCAGTAATCCCCGAGGAGTAAGTTACACCCCCCGGAGCTGCGGCCGCTTATAGAGACCCCGGGGGCCGCAGTAATCCCTGAGGAGTAAGTTACACCCCCCGGAGCTGCGGCCGCTTATAGAGACCCCGGGGGCCGCAGTAATCCCCGAGGAGTAAGTTACACCCCCCGGAGCTGCGGCCGCTTATAGAGACCCCGGGGGCCGCAGTAATCCCTGAGGAGTAAGTTACACCCCCCGGAACTGCGGCCGCTTATAGAGACCCCGGGGGCCGCAGTAATCCCTGAGGAGTAAGTTACACCCCCGGAGCTGCGTCCGCTTATAGAGACCCCGGGGGCCGCAGTAATCCCTGAGGAGTAAGTTACACCCCCCGGAGCTGCGGCCGCTTATAGAGACCCCGGGGGCCGCAGTAATCCCTGAGGAGTAAGTTACACCCCCCGGAGCTGCTGCCGCTTATAGAGACCCCGGGGGCCGCAGTAATCCCTGAGGAGTAAGTTACACCCCCCCGGAGCTGCTGCCGCTTATAGAGACCCCGGGGGCCGCAGTAATCCCTGAGGAGTAAGTTACACCCCCCGGAGCTGCGGCCGCTTATAGAGACCCCGGGGGCCGCAGTAATCCCTGAGGAGTAAGTTACACCCCCCGGAGCTGCGTCCGCTTATAGAGACCCCGGGGGCCGCAGTAATCCCTGAGGAGTAAGTTACACCCCCCGGAGCTGCGGCCGCTTATAGAGACCCCGGGGGCCGCAGTAATCCCTGAGGAGTAAGTTACACCCCCCCGGAGCTGCGTCCGCTTATAGAGACCCCGGGGGCCGCAGTAATCCCCGAGGAGTAAGTTACACCCCCCGGAGCTGCGGCCGCTTATAGAGACCCCGGGGGCCGCAGTAATCCCCGAGGAGTAAGTTACACCCCCCGGAGCTGCGGCCGCTTATAGAGACCCCGGGGGCCGCAGTAATCCCTGAGGAGTAAGTTACACCCCCCGGAGCTGCGGCCGCTTATAGAGACCCCGGGGGCCGCAGTAATCCCTGAGGAGTAAGTCACACCCCCCGGAGCTGCGGCCGCTTATAGAGACCCCGGGGGCCGCAGTAATCCCTGAGGAGTAAGTTACACCCCCCGGAGCTGCGGCCGCTTATAGAGACCCCGGGGGCCGCAGTAATCCCTGAGGAGTAAGTTACACCCCCCGGAGCTGCGTCCGCTTATAGAGACCCCGGGGGCCGCAGTAATCCCTGAGGAGTAAGTTACACCCCCCGGAGCTGCGGCCGCTTATAGAGACCCCGGGGGCCGCAGTAATCCCTGAGGAGTAAGTTACACCCCCGGAGCTGCGGCCGCTTATAGAGACCCCGGGGGCCGCAGTAATCCCTGAGGAGTAAGTTACACCCCCCGGAGCTGCGGCCGCTTATAGACACCCCGGGGGCCGCAGTAATCCCTGAGGAGTAAGTTACACCCCCCGGAGCTGCGGCCGCTTATAGAGACCCCGGGGGCCGCAGTAATCCCTGAGGAGTAAGTTACACCCCCCGGAGCTGCGTCCGCTTATAGAGACCCCGGGGGCCGCAGTAATCCCTGAGGAGTAAGTTACACCCCCCGGAGCTGCGGCCGCTTATAGAGACCCCGGGGGCCGCAGTAATCCCTGAGGAGTAAGTTACACCCCCCGGAGCTGCGTCCGCTTATAGAGACCCCGGGGGCCGCAGTAATCCCTGAGGAGTAAGTTACACCCCCCGGAGCTGCGGCCGCTTATAGAGACCCCGGGGGCCGCAGTAATCCCTGAGGAGTAAGTTACACCCCCCGGAGCTGCGTCCGCTTATAGAGACCCCGGGGGCCGCAGTAATCCCTGAGGAGTAAGTTACACCCCCCGGAGCTGCGTCCGCTTATAGAGACCCCGGGGGCCGCAGTAATCCCTGAGGAGTAAGTTACACCCCCCGGAGCTGCGGCCGCTTATAGAGACCCCGGGGGCCGCAGTAATCCCTGAGGAGTAAGTTACACCCCCCGGAGCTGCGGCCGCTTATAGAGACCCCGGGGGCCGCAGTAATCCCTGAGGAGTAAGTTACACCCCCCGGAGCTGCGGCCGCTTATAGAGACCCCGGGGGCCGCAGTAATCCCTGAGGAGTAAGTTACACCCCCCCCGGAGCTGCGGCCGCTTATAGAGACCCCGGGGGCCGCAGTAATCCCTGAGGAGTAAGTTACACCCCTCGGAGCTGCGGCCGCTTATAGAGACCCCGGGGGCCGCAGTAATCCCTGAGGAGTAAGTTACACCCCCCGGAGCTGCGGCCGCTTATAGAGACCCCGGGGGCCGCAGTAATCCCTGAGGAGTAAGTTACACCCCCCGGAGCTGCGTCCGCTTATAGAGACCCCGGGGGCCGCAGTAATCCCTGAGGAGTAAGTTACACCCCCCGGAGCTGCGGCCGCTTATAGAGACCCCGGGGGCCGCAGTAATCCCTGAGGAGTAAGTTACACCCCCCGGAGCTGCTGCCGCTTATAGAGATCCCGGGGGCCGCAGTAATCCCTGAGGAGTAAGTTACACCCCCCGGAGCTGCGTCCGCTTATAGAGACCCCGGGGGCCGCAGTAATCCCTGAGGAGTAAGTTACACCCCCCGGAGCTGCGTCCGCTTATAGAGACCCCGGGGGCCGCAGTAATCCCTGAGGAGTAAGTTACACCCCCCGGAGCTGCGGCCGCTTATAGAGACCCCGGGGGCCGCAGTAATCCCTGAGGAGTAAGTTACACCCCCCGGAGCTGCGTCCGCTTATAGAGACCCCGGGGGCCGCAGTAATCCCTGAGGAGTAAGTTACACCCCCCGGAGCTGCGGCCGCTTATAGAGACCCCGGGGGCCGCAGTAATCCCTGAGGAGTAAGTTACACCCCCCGGAGCTGCGTCCGCTTATAGAGACCCCGGGGGCCGCAGTAATCCCTGAGGAGTAAGTTACACCCCCCGGAGCTGCTGCCGCTTATAGAGACCCCGGGGGCCGCAGTAATCCCTGAGGAGTAAGTTACACCCCCCGGAGCTGCGTCCGCTTATAGAGACCCCGGGGGCCGCAGTAATCCCTGAGGAGTAAGTTACACCCCCCGGAGCTGCGTCCGCTTATAGAGACCCCGGGGGCCGCAGTAATCCCTGACCTGAAGGGGTTAATTATTGCTCCTGAAGACGCGCTGGCTCTCTTATTAACCCCTTATTGACTTGCGATGTAATAGTACCTGACATTTCGGGGGCGGGTTCATGGCCTGAGCCTCTGCATGGCCGGTATCGGTAACGCCAGCGGTCGGTGCTAGCATCGGGGAGCGGCGATCCATCGCCATGACAGCCTTGGGTCTTCCGAAGACCCAAGGCTGTCTCGTGTTAACCCATTCATTACAATGGCACCCAAAGTGGCACTTATTTAGCAATTTTGAAATATATACAAATTTCAAAGTGATGAGAAGGTGGGACAGTCCTAAAAATGATGGCAGTGCCGGTGCTCCCCCTTATGTCGCTATGACTCCTCTGGGCTCCGGTGCCTGTGCTCTCCCTTATGTCGCTATGACCCCTCTGGGCTCCGGTGCCGGTGCTCTCCCTTATGATGTCGCTATGACCCCTCTGCGCTCCGGTGCCTGTGCTCTCCCTTATGATGTCGGGATGACCCCTCTGGGCTCCGGTGTCTGTGCTCTCCCTTATGATGTCGCTATGACCCCTCTGGGCTCCGGTGTCTGTGCTCTCCCTTATGATCTCGCTATGACCCCTCTGCGCTCCGGTGCCTGTGCTCTCCCTTATGATGTTGCTATGACCCCTCTGGGCTCCGGTGCCTGTGCTCTCCCTTATGATGTCGCTATGACCCCTCTGGGCTCCGGTGCCGGTGCTCTCCCTTATGATGTCGCTATGACCCCTCTGGGCTCCAGTGCCTGTGCTCTCCCTTATGATGTCGCTATGACCCCTCTGGGCTCCGGTGCCTGTGCTCTCCCTTATGATGTCGCTATGACCCCTCTGGGCTCCGGTGCCTGTGCTCTCCCTTATGATGTCGCTGTGACCCCTCTGGGCTCCGGTGCCTGTGCTCTCCCTTATGATCTCGCTGTGACCCCTCTGGGCTCCGGTGCCTGTGCTCTCCCTTATGATGTCGCTATGACCCCTCTGGGCTCCGGTGCCTGTGCTCTCCCTTATGATGTCGCTATGACCCCTCTGGGCTCCGGTGCCTGTGCTCTCCCTTATGATCTCGCGATGACCCCTCTGGGCTCCGGTGCCGGTGCTCTCCCTTATGATGTCGCTATGACCCCTCTGGGCTCCGGTGCCTGTGCTCTCCCTTATGATGTCGCTATGACCCCTCTGGGCTCCGGTGTCTGTGCTCTCCCTTATGATGTCGCTATGACCCCTCTGGGCTCCGGTGCCGGTGCTCTCCCTTATGATGTCGCTATGACCCCTCTGGGCTCCGGTGCCGGTGCTCTCCCTTATGATGTCGCGATGACCCCTCTGGGCTCCGGTGCCGGTGCTCTCCCTTATGATGTCGCTATGACCCCTCTGGGCTCCGGTGCCTGTGCTCTCCCTTATGATGTCGCTATGACCCCTCTGTTCTCCGGTGCCGGTGCTCTCCCTTATGATGTCGCGATGACCCCTCTGGGCTCCGGTGCCGGTGCTCTCCCTTATGATGTCGCGATGACCCCTCTGGGCTCCGGTGCCGGTGCTCTCCCTTATGATGTCGCGATGACCCCTCTGGGCTCCGGTGCCGGTGCTCTCCCTTATGATGTCGCGATGACCCCTCTGGGCTCCGGTGCCGGTGCTCTCCCTTATGATGTCGCGATGACCCCTCTGGGCTCCGGTGCCTGTGCTCTCCCTTATGATGTCGCTATGACCCCTCTGGGCTCCGGTGCCGGTGCTCTCCCTTATGATGTCGCTATGACCCCTCTGGGCTCCGGTGCCGGTGCTCTCCCTTATGATGTCGCTATGACCCCTCTGGGCTCCGGTGCCTGTGCTCTCCCTTATGATGTCGCTATGACCCCTCTGGGCTCCGGTGCCTGTGCTCTCCCTTATGATGTCGCTATGACCCCTCTGGGCTCCGGTGCCTGTGCTCTCCCTTATGATGTCGCTATGACCCCTCTGGGCTCCGGTGCCTGTGCTCTCCCTTATGATGTCGCTATGACCCCTCTGGGCTCCGGTGCATGTGCTCTCCCTTATGATGTCGCTATGACCCCTCTGGGCTCCGGTGCCTGTGCTCTCCCTTATGATGTCGCTATGACCCCTCTGGGCTCCGGTGCCTGTGCTCTCCCTTATGATGTCGCTATGACCCCTCTGGGCTCCGGTGCCTGTGCTCTCCCTTATGATGTCGCTATGACCCCTCTGGGCTCCGGTGCCTGTGCTCTCCCTTATGATGTCGCTATGACCCCTCTGGGCTCCGGTGCCTGTGCTCTCCCTTATGATGTCGCTGTGACCCCTCTGGGCTTCGGTGCCTGTGCTCTCCCTTATGATGTCGCTGTGACCCCTCTGGGCTCCGGTGCCTGTGCTCTCCCTTATGATGTCGCTGTGACCCCTCTGGGCTCCGGTGCCTGTGCTCTCCCTTATGATGTCGCTGTGACCCCTCTGGGCTCCGGTGTCTGTGCTCTCCCTTATGATGTCGCTGTGACCCCTCTGGGCTCCGGTGCCGGTGCTCTCCCTTATGATGTCGCTATGACCCCTCTGGGCTCCGGTGCCGGTGCTCTCCCTTATGATGTCGCTATGACCCCTCTGGGCTCCGGTGCCGGTGCTCTCCCTTATGATGTCGCTGTGACCCCTCTGGGCTCCGGTGCCTGTGCTCTCCCTTATGATGTCGCTGTGACCCCTCTGGGCTCCGGTGCCTGTGCTCTCCCTTATGATGTCGCTATGACCCCTCTGGGCTCCGGTGCCGGTGCTCTCCCTTATGATGTCGCTATGACCCCTCTGGGCTCCGGTGCCTGTGCTCTCCCTTATGATGTCGCTATGACCCCTCTGGGCTCCGGTGCCTGGGCTCTCCCTTATGATGTCGCTATGACCCCTCTGGGCTCCGGTGTCTGTGCTCTCCCTTATGATGTCGCTATGACCCCTCTGGGCTCCGGTGCCTGTGCTCTCCCTTATGATGTCGCTATGACCCCTCTGGGCTCCGGTGCCTGTGCTCTCCCTTATGATGTCGCTGTGACCCCTCTGGGCTCCGGTGCCTGTGCTCTCCCTTATGATGTCGCTATGACCCCTCTGGGCTCCGGTGCCGGTGCTCTCCCTTATGATGTCGCTATGACCCCTCTGGGCTCCGGTGCCTGTGCTCTCCCTTATGATGTCGCTATGACCCCTCTGGGCTCCGGTGCCTGGGCTCTCCCTTATGATGTCGCTATGACCCCTCTGGGCTCCGGTGTCTGTGCTCTCCCTTATGATGTCGCTATGACCCCTCTGGGCTCCATCAGGTTTTCTGCTGATACTTTGGTGATTGTGTAAACCCCTGCTGTAGTGAGCGGGAGACCCCGTCCATCCGTCTCATGTTGAGCAATGGGGGTGACGCTGTATCAGACCTTGTTGCTGGCGGCTATGTTGTGACGTGTGATTGGTTGTTGTCCGCAGGGTGGTGAAGGAGGAGATCTCGGATGATAACGCTAAGCTGCCGTGTTTTAATGGCCGTGTGGTGTCCTGGGTAAGTCTGAGGAGCGACGCCATCATTATCCCCTCCCCCGTCTATTATGAAGCTGTTAACCCTTGTTTTTCCTTGGCAGCTGGTTTCTGCTGAGGCCACACCTCCTGAGCAGGCTCCGCCCCCTCCTCCTGCAGAAGTCCGGCCTGAGGCGCCCCCTCTACCTCCCCCGCTGCCTCCACCACCTGCAGAGAGAACCAGCGGCATTGGGGACTCGCGGCCGCCCTCTTTCCAGTGAGTGCAGCTGCCCCTCGGGTGATTTTTTTTCCCCCCCCGGGTGTCCCTCGTGCACTTATTGATGAGACTTGTTGTGTTCCAGCCCTCACGTGTCTGACAGCGCAGAGAACCTGGACCAGGAGACGGAGACCGAGTCTGTGGTGTCTACACGACGAGAGCGTCCACGCAGGAGAGAGAGCGGAGACCCTGGTGAGGGGAGGGGCCTCGCAGCACTGGGGGGGGCGGAGGTCAGGGGTCGGTGTCCCTCCCTCTCATGATGATGGGGGTTGTTGTGTTGCAGCTGTCGGTCGGCCTGTAAATGGCCGCAGCGATCGCCACCTGTCCGGGTACGAGTCGTCTTCCACCCTCCTGACCAGCGAGATAGAGACCAGCATCTGCGATTCTGAGGAGGACGACACCATGAGCAGGTACCGGACCGCGCTCCCAGCATGCATCACTCCCCATCCCATCTCTAGTAACCTCTCTCTCATCTCCTGCAGCTCTCTATGGGATACTAATGTGCATGTGCGGGGTATGTCCTCACACTACACACCTGCTCTGTGCTCCCAGCCTGCCCTGCTCTGTGCTCCCAGCCTGCCCTGCTCTGTGCTCCCAGCCTGCCCTGCTCTGTGCTCCCAGCCTGCCCTGCTCTGTGCTCCCAGCCTGCTCTGCTCTGTGCTCCCAGCCTGCCCTGCTCTGCTCTGTGCTCCCAGCCTGCCCTGCTCTGCTCTGTGCTCCCAGCCTGCCCTGCTCTGCTCTGTGCTCCCAGCCTGCCCTGCTCTGCTCTGTGCTCCCAGCCTGCCCTGCCCTGCTCTGTGCTCCCAGCCTGCCCTGCCCTGCTCTGTGCTCCCAGCCTGCCCTGCCCTGCTCTGTGCTCCCAGCCTGCCCTGCCCTGCTCTGTGCTCCCAGCCTGCCCTGCCCTGCTCTGTGCTCCCAGCCTGCCCTGCCCTGCTCTGTGCTCCCAGCCTGCCCTGCCCTGCTCTGTGCTCCCAGCCTGCCCTGCCCTGCTCTGTGCTCCCAGCCTGCCCTGCCCTGCTCTGTGCTCCCAGCCTGCCCTGCCCTGCTCTGTGCTCCCAGCCTGCCCTGCCCTGCTCTGTGCTCCCAGCCTGCCCTGCCCTGCTCTGTGCTCCCAGCCTGCCCTGCCCTGCTCTGTGCTCCCAGCCTGCCCTGCCCTGCTCTGTGCTCCCAGCCTGCCCTGCCCTGCTCTGTGCTCCCAGCCTGCCCTGCCCTGCTCTGTGCTCCCAGCCTGCCCTGCCCTGCTCTGTGCTCCCAGCCTGCCCTGCCCTGCTCTGTGCTCCCAGCCTGCCCTGCCCTGCTCTGTGCTCCCAGCCTGCCCTGCCCTGCTCTGTGCTCCCAGCCTGCCCTGCCCTGCTCTGTGCTCCCAGCCTGCCCTGCCCTGCTCTGTGCTCCCAGCCTGCCCTGCCCTGCTCTGTGCTCCCAGCCTGCCCTGCCCTGCTCTGTGCTCCCAGCCTGCCCTGCCCTGCTCTGTGCTCCCAGCCTGCCCTGCCCTGCTCTGTGCTCCCAGCCTGCCCTGCCCTGCTCTGTGCTCCCAGCCTGCCCTGCCCTGCTCTGTGCTCCCAGCCTGCCCTGCCCTGCTCTGTGCTCCCAGCCTGCCCTGCCCTGCTCTGTGCTCCCAGCCTGCCCTGCCCTGCTCTGTGCTCCCAGCCTGCCCTGCCCTGCTCTGTGCTCCCAGCCTGCCCTGCCCTGCTCTGTGCTCCCAGCCTGCCCTGCCCTGCTCTGTGCTCCCAGCCTGCCCTGCCCTGCTCTGTGCTCCCAGCCTGCCCTGCCCTGCTCTGTGCTCCCAGCCTGCCCTGCCCTGCTCTGTGCTCCCAGCCTGCCCTGCCCTGCTCTGTGCTCCCAGCCTGCCCTGCCCTGCTCTGTGCTCCCAGCCTGCCCTGCCCTGCTCTGTGCTCCCAGCCTGCCCTGCCCTGCTCTGTGCTCCCAGCCTGCCCTGCCCTGCTCTGTGCTCCCAGCCTGCCCTGCCCTGCTCTGTGCTCCCAGCCTGCCCTGCCCTGTGCTCCCAGCCTGCCCTGCTCTGTGCTCCCAGCCTGCCCTGCTCTGTGCTCCCAGCCTGCCCTGCCCTGCTCTGTGCTCCCAGCCTGCCCTGCCCTGCTCTGTGCTCCCAGCCTGCCCTGCCCTGCTCTGTGCTCCCAGCCTGCCCTGCCCTGCTCTGTGCTCCCAGCCTGCCCTGCCCTGCTCTGTGCTCCCAGCCTGCCCTGCCCTGCTCTGTGCTCCCAGCCTGCCCTGCTCTGTGCTCCCAGCCTGCCCTGCCCTGCTCTGTGCTCCCAGCCTGCCCTGCCCTGCTCTGTGCTCCCAGCCTGCCCTGCTCTGTGCTCCCAGCCTGCCCTGCCCTGCTCTGTGCTCCCAGCCTGCCCTGCCCTGCTCTGTGCTCCCAGCCTGCCCTGCCCTGTGCTCCCAGCCTGCCCTGCCCTGCTCTGTGCTCCCAGCCTGCCCTGCCCTGCTCTGTGCTCCCAGCCTGCCCTGCCCTGCCCTGTGCTCCCAGCCTGCCCTGCCCTGCCCTGTGCTCCCAGCCTGCCCTGCCCTGCTCTGTGCTCCCAGCCTGCCCTGCCCTGCTCTGTGCTCCCAGCCTGCCCTGCCCTGCTCTGTGCTCCCAGCCTGCCCTGCCCTGTGCTCCCAGCCTGCCCTGCTCTGTGCTCCCAGCCTGCCCTGCTCTGTGCTCCCAGCCTGCCCTGCTCTGTGCTCCCAGCCTGCCCTGCCCTGCTCTGTGCTCCCAGCCTGCCCTGCCCTGCTCTGTGCTCCCAGCCTGCCCTGCCCTGCTCTGTGCTCCCAGCCTGCCCTGCCCTGCTCTGTGCTCCCAGCCTGCCCTGCCCTGCTCTGTGCTCCCAGCCTGCCCTGCCCTGCTCTGTGCTCCCAGCCTGCCCTGCTCTGTGCTCCCAGCCTGCCCTGCTCTGTGCTCCCAGCCTGCCCTGCTCTGTGCTCCCAGCCTGCCCTGCTCTGTGCTCCCAGCCTGCCCTGCTCTGTGCTCCCAGCCTGCCCTGCTCTGTGCTCCCAGCCTGCCCTGCTCTGTGCTCCCAGCCTGCCCTGCTCTGTGCTCCCAGCCTGCCCTGCTCTGTGCTCCCAGCCTGCCCTGCTCTGTGCTCCCAGTTGGGGCTTCATATTGTTGCCTTCTGTTTCTCCTCTAGGTTCAGTAGCTCTACAGAGCAGAGCAGCGCATCTCGTCTGCTAAAGCGCCACCGCCGAAGGCGTAAGCAGCGCCCACCACGTCTGGACCGGGTGAGCAGCGTGTAGAGACCTGTGAGGGCCCCGTGCACACACACACACACGGCCTATAGTCACTGTTCTTGTATTTCAGGCGTCTTCACTCAGCAGTGTGACCGATTCCACCATGTCCCTGAACATAATCACTGTGACCTTAAACATGGGTAAGTGATGTGCGGGAACTGTCCCCACACCTGACACTGAGCACGCTCTTTCCTCTACTCTCCTCTCCTCCTCCCTATGTGTGTGTGCGCTCTCTTCTCTCCTCCTCCCTTTGTGTGTGCGCTCTCTTCTCTCCTCCTCCCTATGTGTGTGTGCGCTCTCTTCTCTCCTCCTCCCTCCGTGTGTGTGCGCGCTCTCTTCTCTCCTCCTCCCTCCGTGTGTGTGCGCGCTCTCTTCTCTCCTCCTCCCTCCGTGTGTGTGCGCGCTCTCTTCTCTCCTCCTCCCTTTGTGTGTGCGCTCTCTTCTCTCCTCCTCCCTCCGTGTGTGTGTGTGTGTGTGCGCGCGCTCTCTTCTCTCCCTCCCTCCCTCCGTGTGCGTGTGCGTGCTCTCTTCTCTCCTCCTCCCTCCCTCCCTCCGTGTGTGTGTGTGTGTGTGCGCGCTCTCTTCTCTCCTCCTCCCTCCCTCCCTCCGTGTGTGTGTGTGCTCTCTTCTCTCCTCTTCCCTCCCTCCGTGTGTGTGCGCTCTCTTCTCTCCTCCTCCCTCCGTGTGTGTGTGTGTGCGCTCTCTTCTCTCCTCCTCCCTCCGTGTGTGTGTGTGTGCGCTCTTCTCTCCTCCCTCCGTGTGTGTGTGTGTGTGTGCGCTCTCTTCTCTCCTCCTCCCTCTGCGTGTGTGTGCGCTCTCTTCTCTCATCCTCCCTCCGTGTGTGCGTGCTCTCTTCTCCCCTCACTCCCTCCGTGTGTGCGTGCTCTCTTCTCCCCTCACTCCCTCCATGTGTGTGTGCGCTCTCTTCTCTCCTCCTCCCTCCCTCCCTCCGTGTGTGTGTGCGCTCTCTTCTCTCCTCCTCCCTCCATGTGTGTGTGTGCGCTCTCTTCTCTCCTCCTCCCTCCGTGTGTGTGTGTGCGCTCTCTTCTCTCCTCCCTCCCTCCGCGTGTGTGTGCGCTCTCTTCTCTCATCCTCCCTCCGTGTGTGCGTGCTCTCTTCTCTCCTCCCTCCCTCCGTGTGTGTGTGTGTGTGCGCTCTCTTCTCTCCTCCTCCCTCCCTCTCTCCCTGTGTGCGCTCTTCTCTCCTCCTCCCTCCCTCTCTCCCTGTGTGCGCTCTCTTCTCTCCTCCTCCCTCCCTCTCTCCCTGTGTGCGCTCTCTTCTCTCCTCCTCCCTCCCTCTCTCCCTGTGTGCGCTCTCTTCTCTCCTCCTCCCTCCCTCCGTGTGTGTGTGTGCGCTCTCTTCTCTCCTCCTCCCTCCCTCCGTGTGTGTGTGTGTGTGCGCTCTCTTCTCTCCTCCCTTCCTCCCTCCCTCCCTCCGTGTGTGTGTGTGCGCTCTCTTCTCTCCTCCCTCCCTCCCTCCGTGTGTGTGTGTGTGTGTGTGCGCTCTCTTCTCTCCTCCCTCCCTCCCTCTCTCCCTGTGTGCGCTCTCTTCTCTCCTCCTCCCTCCCTGTGTGTGTGTGTGTGTGTGTGTGTGTGTGTGTGTGTGTGTGTGTGTGTGTGTGCGCTCTCTTCTCCTGACTGTGTGGTGCTCTCGTTACCTGTAGAGAAGTACAACTTCCTGGGCATTTCCATCGTGGGGCAGAGTAATGAACGCGGTGATGGAGGGATCTACATTGGGTCCATCATGAAGGGAGGAGCGGTGGCTGCTGACGGGAGGATTGAGCCTGGGGATATGCTGCTGCAGGTGAGTGGCTCCTGGGGCACATCACTTAGTAGATGATGTTCCTCTCGTGTGTATGTCTGCCCTGAATGAAAAAGAACAAAAAACACAACCGAAGAGGACGGCGCCTCGTGTGATAACGTTTTGAACGGTTTGTTTTCAGGTAAGTGATAGGAGGTGCTCACCTGGTAGCCACTTGGCTAATTGCAGATATAGATGTAGGGATCTCGGTTACCCTTGTTAGTGGTTCCTTCTAAGGTTACCTCAGCAGCTTCCCAAGCGCTCCGAATAACGGTATCCGTTGGAACCGTAGGCCCAAGAGTATGAGTGGAGGAAAATGTGGCGCTATGGATGGGTGCGCTTGTAACCCAGAGAATTTTTACCAAGACACGAATTGGTATAAAGGCTAGGGAAGTGTTTATTATGAATGGTTAAAATTTGGTTTCAAACATAGGTACATTGGTTACGCATTTCAGGATGACCCTTCATCAGACTAATACTACAAAACATGATAACAAAGACAAATACAAAAATAAAAATAGATAAATACAAATAAGTAATGTGTATATATAAATACAGACAACAAGAACATGAGTGATGGACAGACAGACCCGTGCATGGATATCTTTAGGAGGCGCCATGCAGCTAAATTTGAATAGGGCGCAGTGTACAGCCAGATATAAATATATAAATATATCACCTAGTTAACATAGGATAGATAAGTGAGTAAATGGTAGATGGATGATTGTGTATAAATGACTAAGGTAGGGGGAAATAGGTATAAAGGATGGGTAAGTGGTGGATTAGGATATGAATAGATGGATGACACTACGATAGTGAATATGATTTTATAAGATATGGAACAAATTATATAAATAATAAGGAGGTGGAAAATATATATATATAGAATATGAGGGGTAATGGGGTCGGGGCAGGTGGTACTTACATACTACAGCGCAAGGCGTGATGAGCAGGAGCTGTAGAGTGGGCGCGCACTGAAGCGCCGACTGTATATAAACAGTACGGACGCTGGTGTGCGCATGCGCACTGGGTGTTCTGCGGCCACAGGGAAGTGGCGCGTGCGCAGTGATGACCAGGCTGGTTATCGGGGTGAGTATGTAAAAGGCGCTTGCGCGGGAGATGCTGCGCCGTATACGGCCACGGTTAATTAAACAAGGCTATGAAACAATGTAACAGCGAATGATACATAATGAAATTGTGAGCAATAAGATAGGTATTCGATGTTACCAACAAAATTTGTATAGAGAACACTGGATAATTACAATAAATATACAAATGTAGAGATATATGTGTATATAAATAAAAGAAACATTGCACATAGGAACAGATAGATACAAAGCATATAGGAATACTTCAATGAATATATATAAATAAATAATAAAAAGATAAAAAATATATATATAAAAAAATAGAAAAATATGAATAAACAGGAATAGTGCAAAAGGTCAATAAAAAATATAATTATAAAAATATTAAAATTGATGGATATATGAACACAATGGTTAGTAAATAGCCATGCCTATGGGATAGATAAACTGAAAGGATAACATTAATAGAGGAGATAGAGTCGATGATGGATATGAAGGGATGTTAAAAAATGTTTTCAAGTGACTCGTTCAGACCCGCTGGTGTCAGGGTTTGGAGTTTAAAAATCCAATACATGTCTCGTTTGATTAGAAGATTGTATCTCTGTGAAGTAGACGGGGGGGGGGGGGTGTTCTATTGGGGTAATTTTGAATTCTTTATAGTTACTTTTGTGGAATTGTGCTGCATGTCTGGATAGGCCATGTAGAGGGAAGGCGTTACTGATATTACTTCTGTGCTTGTTCAGCCGTTCCCTCAGGGGTTGAATGGTACGTCCCACGTATTGGAGTCTGCAACTACATTCGATCAAATAAATGACATAATTGGAGCTACAGTTGAGAAAGTGTTTAATCTGGAAACATTCACCCGAATTGTTGGATGTGAAAGACGATTTTCTGTGACAAATGGATTCGCAGCATTTACACATGTTGTGGCCACACTTAAAACTACCTAAAATTTTGGGAAAGAATGAGGTGGTCTTATTTTGGGGCATGCGTAAGCGACTGGGGGCGAGGAGGTTTTTTGAGAGTGCGGGATCTCCTGAAGGTGATTCTAGGGTTAATGGGCAGGATGTTCTTAAGGTGCGGGTCATGGAGTAACAGGTTCCAATGCTTATTGAGAACTCTCCTGATTTCCCCACCGTTGTCTGACAAGGTGGTAATAAAGTTGATCTCATTTTGCATTTGTGAATCATTTTTTGCCCTTGGTTGGAGACAGTCTGATTGGCTGAGGGTGCTTGCCTTGGAGCATGCGGAAGAGAGTAGGGGAGCCGGATAACCCTTTGCACAAAATATTACTTTGTATTTTGTAATCCTCATCAGTTGTGCAGTTCCGTTGGATTCTTTTAATTTGGCCGTATGGAATGTTAGTTTTCCATTTTTTAAAATGGTTGCTAGAGAATTCCAAGAAACTGTCGCCGTCTTCTGCTTTGAAGAAAGTTCTGGTATTAATTTGTTGGTTGTTGTGGTAGACAATAACATCCAAAAATTCGGTTTCTTTTGATGATATATTTGAAGTGAATTGTTATCATTGACACTATTAATAAAGCTGAGGGCCTCTTCCTTGTTACCCCTCCAAATGATAAAAATATCGTCTATATACCGTTTATATACTGCACATCTCTCAAATAACGGATGGGTAAAAATGTTGAGCTCCTCAAAAAGGCCTACATACAAGTTCGCATAGCTAGGGGCGAATTTGCTGCCCATCGCTGTACCCCTCTGCTGTATATACATTTTATTTTGGAAAGAAAAATAATTATGAGTGAGAATGAAAAGAATAGCACCGAGTATAAGGCTGCTCCGAGTCTAAAGCCGCTCCGAGTCTAAAGCTGCTCCGAGTATAAGGCCGCTCCGAGTGTAAAGCCGCTCCGAGTATAAAGCCGCTCCGAGTATAAAGCTGCTCCGAGTATAAGGCTGCTCCGAGTATAAAGCCGCTCCGAGTATAAGGCTGCTCCGAGTATAAGGCTGCTCCGAGTATAAAGCTGCTCCGAGTATAAGGCTGCTCCGAGTATAAGGCTGCTCCGAGTATAAGGCTGCTCCGAGTATAAAGCTGCTCCGAGTATAAAGCTGCTCCGAGTGTAAGGCCGCTCCGAGTGTTTGGCCGCTCCGAGTGTTTGGCCGCTCCGAGTGTTTGGCCGCTCCGAGTGTTTGGCCGCTCCGAGTGTTTGGCCGCTCCGAGTGTTTGGCCGCTCCGAGTGTTTGGCCGCTCCGAGTGTTTGGCCGCTCCGAGTGTTTGGCCGCTCCGAGTGTTTGGCCGCTCCGAGTGTTTGGCCGCTCCGAGTGTTTGGCCGCTCCGAGTGTTTGGCCGCTCCGAGTGTTTGGCCGCTCCGAGTGTTTGGCCGCTCCGAGTGTTTGGCCGCTCCGAGTGTTTGGCCGCTCCGAGTGTTTGGCCGCTCCGAGTGTTTGGCCGCTCCGAGTGTTTGGCCGCTCCGAGTGTTTGGCCGCTCCGAGTGTTTGGCCGCTCCGAGTGTTTGGCCGCTCCGAGTGTTTGGCCGCTCCGAGTGTTTGGCCGCTCCGAGTGTTTGGCCGCTCCGAGTGTTTGGCCGCTCCGAGTGTTTGGCCGCTCCGAGTGTTTGGCCGCTCCGAGTGTTTGGCCGCTCCGAGTGTTTGGCCGCTCCGAGTGTTTGGCCGCTCCGAGTGTTTGGCCGCTCCGAGTGTTTGGCCGCTCCGAGTGTTTGGCCGCTCCGAGTGTTTGGCCGCTCCGAGTGTTTGGCCGCTCCGAGTGTTTGGCCGCTCCGAGTGTTTGGCCGCTCCGAGTGTTTGGCCGCTCCGAGTGTTTGGCCGCTCCGAGTGTTTGGCCGCTCCGAGTGTTTGGCCGCTCCGAGTGTTTGGCCGCTCCGAGTGTTTGGCCGCTCCGAGTGTTTGGCCGCTCCGAGTGTTTGGCCGCTCCGAGTGTTTGGCCGCTCCGAGTGTTTGGCCGCTCCGAGTGTTTGGCCGCTCCGAGTGTTTGGCCGCTCCGAGTGTTTGGCCGCTCCGAGTGTTTGGCCGCTCCGAGTGTTTGGCCGCTCCGAGTGTTTGGCCGCTCCGAGTGTTTGGCCGCTCCGAGTGTTTGGCCGCTCCGAGTGTTTGGCCGCTCCGAGTGTTTGGCCGCTCCGAGTGTTTGGCCGCTCCGAGTGTTTGGCCGCTCCGAGTGTTTGGCCGCTCCGAGTGTTTGGCCGCTCCGAGTGTTTGGCCGCTCCGAGTGTTTGGCCGCTCCGAGTGTTTGGCCGCTCCGAGTGTTTGGCCGCTCCGAGTGTTTGGCCGCTCCGAGTGTTTGGCCGCTCCGAGTGTTTGGCCGCTCCGAGTGTTTGGCCGCTCCGAGTGTTTGGCCGCTCCGAGTGTTTGGCCGCTCCGAGTGTTTGGCCGCTCCGAGTGTTTGGCCGCTCCGAGTGTTTGGCCGCTCCGAGTGTTTGGCCGCTCCGAGTGTTTGGCCGCTCCGAGTGTTTGGCCGCTCCGAGTGTTTGGCCGCTCCGAGTGTTTGGCCGCTCCGAGTGTTTGGCCGCTCCGAGTGTTTGGCCGCTCCGAGTGTTTGGCCGCTCCGAGTGTTTGGCCGCTCCGAGTGTTTGGCCGCTCCGAGTGTTTGGCCGCTCCGAGTGTTTGGCCGCTCCGAGTGTTTGGCCGCTCCGAGTGTTTGGCCGCTCCGAGCGTAAGGCCGCTCCGAGCGTAAGGCCGCTCCGAGCGTAAGGCCGCTCCGAGCGTAAGGCCGCTCCGAGCGTAAGGCCGCTCCGAGCGTAAGGCCGCTCCGAGCGTAAGGCCGCTCCGAGCGTAAGGCCGCTCCGAGCGTAAAGCTGCTCCGAGTATAAAGCTGCTCCGAGTATAAGGCTGCTCCGAGTATAAAGCTGCTCCGAGTATAAGGCTGCTCCGAGTATAAAGCTGCTCCGAGTATAAAGCTGCTCCGAGTATAAAGCCGCTCCGAGTATAAGGCCGCTCCGAGTATAAGGCCGCTCCGAGTATAAGGCCGCTCCGAGTATAAAGCCGCTCCGAGTATAAAGCCGCTCCGAGTATAAGGCTGCTCCGAGTATAAGGCTGCTCCGAGTATAAGGCCGCTCCGAGTATAAAGCCGCTCCGAGTATAAAGCTGCTCCGAGTATTTGACATGATTGAGTCACTTCTTAAAAAATGAGATATGGCATTTGTACCGAGGTTATGTGGGATGACTGTAGAGGGAGGAAATGTCCATGGTTATGAATAAATAAGAATCATCCCATGGTACGGGAAGGATATGTCTAATCAGCTCTGCAGTGTCTAATGTGAAAGATTTTACATTGCGTACATACTTTTGTAGGAAGAGGTCTATATAATGTGACAAGTTGGCCGTGAGGGAGTTGATTCCCGAAATGATGGGACGCCCTGGTGGGTTTTGGGTGTTTTTGTGCACCTTTGGCAGATAATAAAAGATGGGGGTGGAAGGTTCCTCTATTTTCAGGTACTGTAGTTCTTTTTTTTTTTTAGAGAGTATGCCTAAACCGTAACCATCGTCCAATAGAGCATGCCCATAGGCATGGCTATTTACTAACCATTGTGTTCATATATCCATCAATTTGAATATTTTTATAATTATATTTTTTATTGACCTTTTGCACTATTCCTGTTTATTCATATTTTTCTATTTTTTATATATATATTTTTTATCTTTTTATTATTTATTTATATATATTCATTGAAGTATTCCTATATGCTTTGTATCTATCTGTTCCTATGTGCAATGTTTCTTTTATTTATATACACATATATCTCTACATTTGTATATTTATTGTAATTATCCAGTGTTCTCTATACAAATTTTGTTGGTAACATCGAATACCTATCTTATTGCTCACAATTTCATTATGTATCATTCGCTGTTACATTGTTTCATAGCCTTGTTTAATTAACCGTGGCCGTATACGGCGCAGCATCTCCCGCGCAAGCGCCTTTTACATACTCACCCCGATAACCAGCCTGGTCATCACTGCGCACGCGCCACTTCCCTGTGGCCGCAGAACACCCAGTGCGCATGCGCACACCAGCGTCCGTACTGTTTATATACAGTCGGCCATTGTGCGCGCCCACTCTACAGCTCCTGCTCATCACGCCTTGCGCTGTAGTATGTAAGTACCACCTGCCCCGACCCCATTACCCCTCATATTCTATATATATATATTTTCCACCTCCTTATTATTTATATAATTTGTTCCATATCTTATAAAATCATATTCACTATCGTAGTGTCATCCATCTATTCATATCCTAATCCACCACTTACCCATCCTTTATACCTATTTCCCCCTACCTTAGTCATTTATACACAATCATCCATCTACCATTTACTCACTTATCTATCCTATGTTAACTAGGTGATATATTTATATATTTATATCTGGCTGTACCCTGCGCCCTATTCAAATTTAGCTGCATGGCGCCTCCTAAAGATATCCATGCACGGGTCTGTCTGTCCATCACTCATGTTCTTGTTGTCTGTATTTATATATACACATTACTTATTTGTATTTATCTATTTTTATTTTTGTATTTGTCTTTGTTATCATGTTTTGTAGTATTAGTCTGATGAAGGGTCATCCTGAAATGCGTAACCAATGTACCTATGTTTGAAACCAAATTTTAACCATTCATAATAAACACTTCCCTAGCCTTTATACCAATTCGTGTCTTGGTAAAAATTCTCTGGGTTACAAGCGCACCCATCCATAGCGCCACATTTTCCTCCACTCATACTCTTATGTCTGCCCTGGCCGGGGGCACGGACCCAACACATGGGGCGGCTGCAGGGTATCCACGTAGGAGCGTACAGGAGGCTGATGTATACGGGGTAGATGGAAAGCTGTAGCGAGGTACGTCTGGAGCCTATGGGGAGCGGATGCCGGGGGGGGGGGGGGTGATGTCACTGTCCATATCAGGAATCCCCCCAGATGTCCTTACAACATATGACAAGAAACATGAACCCTAAGCCTGCAGCCTCCTGTGTATGGTGTATAGCTGACACCTGTCTGTACTAAGCCTGCGGCCCCCTGTGTATGGTGTATAGCTGACACCTGTCTGTACTAAGCCTGCAGCCCCCTGTGTATGGTGTATAGCTGACACCTGTCTGTACTAAGCCTGCAGCCTCCTGTGTATGGTGTATAGCTGACACCTGTCTGTACTAAGCCTGCAGCCTCCTGTGTATGGTGTATAGCTGACACCTGTCTGTACTAAGCCCGCAGCCTCCTGTGTATGGTGTATAGCTGACACCTGTCTGTACTAAGCCTGCGGCCCCCTGTGTATGGTGTATAGCTGACACCTGTCTGTACTAAGCCTGCAGCCTCCTGTGTATGGGGTATAGCTGACACCTGTCTGTACTAAGCCTGCAGCCTCCTGTGTATGGTGTATAGCTGACACCTGTCTGTACTAAGCCTGCGGCCCCCTGTGTATGGTGTATAGCTGACACCTGTCTGTACTAAGCCTGCAGCCTCCTGTGTATGGTGTATAGCTGACACCTGTCTGTACTAAGCCTGCAGCCTCCTGTGTATGGGGTATAGCTGACACCTGTCTGTACTAAGCCTGCAGCCTCCTGTGTATGGTGTATAGCTGACACCTGTCTGTACTAAGCCTGCAGCCTCCTGTGTATGGTGTATAGCTGACACCTGTCTGTACTAAGCCTGCGGCCCCCTGTGTATGGTGTATAGCTGACACCTGTCTGTACTAAGCCTGCAGCCCCCTGTGTATGGTGTATAGCTGACACCTGTCTGTACTAAGCCTGCAGCCTCCTGTGTATGGTGTATAGCTGACACCTGTCTGTACTAAGCCTGCAGCCTCCTGTGTATGGTGTATAGCTGACACCTGTCTGTACTAAGCCTGCAGCCTCCTGTGTATGGTGTATAGCTGACACCTGTCTGTACTAAGCCTGCAGCCTCCTGTGTATGGGGTATAGCTGACACCTGTCTGTACTAAGCCTGCAGCCTCCTGTGTATGGTGTATAGCTGACACCTGTCTGTACTAAGCCTGCAGCCTCCTGTGTATGGGGTATAGCTGACACCTGTCTGTACTAAGCCTGCAGCCTCCTGTGTATGGTGTATAGCTGACACCTGTCTGTACTAAGCCTGCAGCCTCCTGTGTATGGTGTATAGCTGACACCTGTCTGTACTAAGCCTGCAGCCTCCTGTGTATGGGGTATAGCTGACACCTGTCTGTACTAAGCCTGCAGCCTCCTGTGTATGGTGTATAGCTGACACCTGTCTGTACTAAGCCTGCAGCCCCCTGTGTATGGTGTATAGCTGACACCTGTCTGTACTAAGCCTGCAGCCTCCTGTGTATGGGGTATAGCTGACACCTGTCTGTACTAAGCCTGCAGCCTCCTGTGTATGGTGTATAGCTGACACCTGTCTGTACTAAGCCTGCAGCCTCCTGTGTATGGTGTATAGCTGACACCTGTCTGTACTAAGCCTGCAGCCTCCTGTGTATGGTGTATAGCTGACACCTGTCTGTCCCTGACCTCCGGCTCCGGCCACACAACCGACTCACACGTGAGACACTGATGGTTACGCTTTGCGTCCAGCCTCCCGTTTTCCTGGTCTCTTGGTTACGTCCGTGATCCGTGAAATACCGATCCAGCATCAAAACGTGTTTCATATTGTTCCGTTAAACCCTTTTCTGCATGGGATTCTCCACCAGACCCCATGTTTCTCCTCTTCACTTTGTCGCCATTTCTTCCCTCCATTTATCTTCCAGGTGAATGACATCAACTTTGAGAACATGAGCAACGACGACGCGGTCCGAGTCCTCCAAGACATCGTCCATAAACCTGGGTAAGCAAAACCTAGGAGGGGGAGGAAAGGGTTACTGCTCCTGTGTAATGGGGGTAGGAGGGTAGGTTACTGCTCCGGTGTTATGGGGGTAGGAGGGTAGGTTACTGCTCCGGTGTAATGGGGGTAGGAGGGTAGGTTACTGCTCCGTATTTGGGCAGGGGGTAGGAGGGTAGGTTACTGCTCCGTATTTGGGCTGGGGGTAGGAGGGTAGGTTACTGCTCCGTATTTGGGCTGGGGGCAGGAGGGTAGGTTACTGCTCCGTATTTGGGCAGGGGGTAGGAGGGTAGGTTACTGCTCCGTATTTGGGCTGGGGGTAGGAGGGTAGGTTACTGCTCCGTATTTGGGCTGGGGGCAGGAGGGTAGGTTACTGCTGGGGTGTAATGGGGGTAGGAGGGTAGGTTACTGCTCCTGTGTAATGGGGGTAGGAGGGTAGGTTACTGCTCCTGTGTAATGGGGGTAGGAGGGTAGGTTACTGCTCCGGTGTAATGGGGGTAGGAGGGTAGGTTACTGCTCCGGTGTAATGGGGGTAGGAGGGTAGGTTACTGCTCCTTATTTGGGCAGGGGGTAGGAGGGTAGGTTACTGCTCCTTATTTGGGCAGGGGGTAGGAGGGTAGGTTACTGCTCCGTATTTGGGCTGGGGGTAGGAGGGTAGGTTACTGCTCCGTATTTGGGCTGGGGGCAGGAGGGTAGGTTACTGCTGGGGTGTAATGGGGGTAGGGTTGGAGCTGATGTGTATTTGGGGTGGGGGTAGGGTTGGAGCTGATTGGTTATGGTGGGTTTTTAGGGTTTGACAAATAATTCAGTGAACTCTGTTTTCCAGGCCCATTGTCCTGACTGTGGCCAAATGCTGGGACCCGTCTCCTCAGGGTTACTTCACTCTGCCTCGAAGTGAGTGCCGCGCAACCCCCCCCCCCCCCTCGCGCTGGGGCCGCTCCCCCCCCCCCCCCCACTCTCCGGCCCGCTGGGCCCCCCCTCTCCCGCCGCTGACCGTTGCCTCGCTGGGCCCCCCCCTCTCCCGCCGCTGACCGTTGCCTCGCTGGGCCCCCCCCTCTCCCGTTGGCTTATACTGGTTGTTCTCTTTCAGATGAGCCCATTCAGCCCATCGACCCTGCAGCCTGGGTCTCTCACTCGGCGGCCATGAGCGGATCCTTCCCCGTGTATCCGGGCAGTGCGTCCATGAGCAGCATGACCTCCAGTACTTCAGTGACTGAGACCGAGCGTGAGTAGTCTCCATGCAGGGGCCTTGGGTGGGCTCCGTGCGGGGGCCTTGGGTGGGCTCCGTGCGGGGGCCTTGGGTGGGCTCCGTGCGGGGGCCTTGGGTGGGCTCCGTGCGGGGGCCTTGGGTGGGCTCCGTGCGGGGGCCTTGGGTGGGCTCCGTGCGGGGGCCTTGGGTGGGCTCCGTGCGGGGGCCTTGGGTGGGCTCCGTGCGGGGGCCTTGGGTGGGCTCCGTGCGGGTCCCTTGGGTGGGCTCCGTGCGGGTCCCTTGGGTGGGCTCCGTGCGGGTCCCTTGGGTGGGCTCCGTGCGGGTCCCTTGGGTGGGCTCCGTGCGGGTCCCTTGGGTGGGCTCCGTGCGGGTCCCTTGGGTGGGCTCCGTGCGGGTCCCTTGGGTGGGCTCCGTGCGGGTCCCTTGGGTGGGCTCCGTGCGGGTCCCTTGGGTGGGCTCCGTGCGGGTCCCTTGGGTGGGCTCCGTGCGGGTCCCTTGGGTGGGCTCCGTGCGGGTCCCGTGCGGTCTGACCTTTGCACTGTGTGCGTCTCTTTGCAGTGTCTCACGCCCTCCCCCCAGTGTCTCTCTTCAGCCTCTCCATACACACTGATCTGGCCTCCGTGGTGAAGGTCATGGCTTCTCCTGAGTCCGGCCTTGAAGTGAGAGATCGCATGTGGCTGAAGATCACCATCCCCAATGCTTTCTTAGGTGAGTGCCCCCTAGAGTAAGGAGACGGGATGTATGGAAGTCCTTGCTGGTTGTGCTCACGTCTTGTGGCTCTCTCCAGGCTCTGATGTGGTGGACTGGCTGTACCATCATGTGGAAGGCTTCCAGGACCGGCGCGAGGCTCGCAAGTTCGCTAGTAACTTGCTGAAGGCCGGCTTCATCCGTCACACGGTTAATAAGATCACCTTCTCGGAGCAGTGTTACTACATCTTTGGAGACCTGAGCAGCTGTGAGAACTGTAAGTGTATCGTAGTGTGGCGGCACTGCCTGTGGGAGCTCTGCCCCCTTTCTGATTTTGCTCTGCCCCCTTTCTGATTTTGCTCTGCCCCCTTTCTGATTTTGCTCTGCCCCCTTTCTGATTTTGCTCTGCCCCCTTTCTGATTTTGCTCTGCCCCCTTTCTGATTTTGCTCTGCCCCCTTTCTGATTTTGCTCTGCCCCCTTTCTGATTTTGCTCTGCCCCCTTTCTGATTTTGCTCTGCCCCCTTTCTGATTTTGCTCTGCCCCCTTTCTGATTTTGCTCTGCCCCCTTTCTGATTTTGCTCTGCCCCCTTTCTGATTTTGCTCTGCCCCCTTTCTGATTTTGCTCTGCCCCCTTTCTGATTTTGCTCTGCCCCCTTTCTGATTTTGCTCTGCCCCCTTTCTGATTTTGCTCTGCCCCCTTTCTGATTTTGCTCTGCCCCCTTTCTGATTTTGCTCTGCCCCCTTTCTGATTTTGCTCTGCCCCCTTTCTGATTTTGCTCTGCCCCCTTTCTGATTTTGCTCTGCCCCCTTTCTGATTTTGCTCTGCCCCCTTTCTGATTTTGCTCTGCCCCCTTTCTGATTTTGCTCATTTTCAGACATGGCCAATCTGTCTCTCAATGATAATGATGGATCTAGTGGAGCGTCTGACCAGGACACCCTGGCTCCTCTTCCTCTTCCTGGAGCGTCACCGTGGCCTCTTCTCCCCACATTCTCCTACCAGTATCCTGCTCCTCATCCTTACGGTGCCCAGCCACCGGCCTACCACGAGCTGTCCTCCTACAGCTATGGCCTGGGCAGTGCGGGCAGCCAGCACAGTGAAGGTGAGGTGGTCCTACTGCTCGGCCCTGGGAGAGGTTTCTTGTGATGACCCTGAATGGCTTCTTGTTACACCGGATTGTCTTTCCTCCGCAGGGAGCCGGAGCAGTGGCTCCACGCGCAGCGATGGAGGCCGTGGAGTTCAGAAGGAGGATCGTTCAGCAGGTGGAGGAGACTCCAAGTCTGGTTCTGGCAGCGAGTCTGAATACTCCACCCGGAGCAGCCTGAGGAGAAGCGGTGACGCTGGTCCCCCCAGCGAACGCTCTGCATCCATCCGCTCCCATCACCCGCCCTCCGTGCACTCCTACCCGGCTCCGGGGGTCCCGCTGTCCTACAACCCCATGATGCTGATGATGATGCCGCCTCCTCTTCCACCACCGTCAGCATGTCCTCCTTCCTCTTCTGTTCCGCCCGGTGCTCCCCCGCTCGTGCGGGACCTGGCATCTGTTCCTCCGGAGCTGACGGCCAGCCGCCAGTCCTTCCACATGGCCATGGGCAATCCCAGCGAGTTCTTTGTAGATGTGATGTGATGGGGGAGGGGATTGTCGCTCATTAACACTAATACATTTCAGTCATCTCCTAGACGAGGTCAGAGGTCGATGGGACAGGGGACAATGTTTATACCTGGTGACCAAAGCTGGGCTCATCCCTATGGTACGTGTGACTAATTGTATACACGCACATGTATGACGTAGAGCAGACGGTACGGGCTTCGCCGTTATTATGAAGTATTATTGTTTCTCCATATAAGCAGTGTTGTTATTGTTATACCCCCCCCTCCCTGTGTTCGGGGGCAGGTGGGGGGGACGTGTACAAGCATTTTGTAAGCTTATGTTATAACTGTGTAATGTGGCTGTGAAACCCAGCGCGCTGCCAGTCCCCCTGGGGTAAAACAAGCCGAGCAGTGCCTTGTGGGAGAGAGGAAGAAGTATGTGACCCCATCGTGTGGGGAGAAAAGTGCCTCAATTACTTGCTTTTTATGGTATTTATTACTTTTTTAGTGTATAAACCCAACAATAAAATGTAAAAAAAAAACTATTTTATAACCAATGTGTGCCAGAGTCTGCTGTGTGGAGCGTCCCGAGGGTCTATGGGCTCATAATGAGGGGTAGGGGCACGCAGAACCCCAGCGCCTGAGGGGTCTACCCCACAAACGTCTAACAGGAAAGGAGACTGTGCTACATTCACAGCTCTTACAGTACAGAACCGGCTCCTGAGGAGACTATTCTACAGAGTCACAGCTCTTACAGTAAGGAACCAGCTCCTGAGGAGACTATTCTACAGAGTCACAGCTCTTACAGTAAGGAACCAGCTCCTGAGGAGACTATTCTACAGAGTCACAGCTCTTACAGTACAGAACCAGCCCCTGAGGAGACTATTCTACAGAGTCACAGCTCTTACAGTAAAGAACCAGCTCCTGAGGAGACTATTCTACAGAGTCGCAGCTCTTACAGTACAGAACCGGCTCCTGAGGAGACTATTCTACAGAGTCACAGCTCTTACAGTAAAGAACCTGCTCCTGAGGAGACTATTCTACAGAGTCACAGCTCTTACAGTAAGGAACCGGCTCCTGAGGAGACTATTCTACAGAGTCACAGCTCTTACAGTAAGGAACCAGCTCCTGAGGAGACTATTCTACAGAGTCACAGCTCTTACAGTAAAGAACCGGCTCCTGAGGAGACTATTCTACAGAGTCACAGCTCTTACAGTAAGGAACCGGCTCCTGAGGAGACTATTCTACAGAGTCACAGCTCTTACAGTACAGAACCGGCTCCTGAGGAGACTATTCTACAGAGTCACAGCTCTTACAGTAAAGAACCAGCTCCTGAGGAGACTATTCTACAGAGTCACAGCTCTTACAGTAAGGAACCAGCTCCTGAGGAGACTATTCTACAGAGTCACAGCTCTTACAGTAAGGAACCAGCTCCTGAGGAGACTATTCTACAGAGTCACAGCTCTTACAGTAAAGAACCAGCTCCTGAGGAGACTATTCTACAGAGTCACAGCTCTTACAGTAAGGAACCAGCTCCTGAGGAGACTATTCTACAGAGTCACAGCTCTTACAGTACAGAACCGGCTCCTGAGGAGCCTATTCTACAGAGTCACAGCTCTTACAGTAAGGAACCAGCTCCTGAGGAGATTATTCTACAGAGTCACAGCTCTTACAGTAAAGAACCGGCTCCTGAGGAGACTATTCTACAGAGTCACAGCTCTTACAGTAAGGAACCAGCTCCTGAGGAGACTATTCTACAGAGTCATAGCTCTTACAGTACAGAACCGGCTCCTGAGGAGACTATTCTACAGAGTCACAGCTCTTACAGTAAGGAACCGGCTCCTGAGGAGACTATTCTACAGAGTCACAGCTCTTACAGTAAGGAACCAGCTCCTGAGGAGACTATTCTACAGAGTCACAGCTCTTACAGTAAGGAACCAGCTCCTGAGGAGACTATTCTACAGAGTCACAGCTCTTACAGTAGAGAACCGGCTCCTGAGGAGACTATTCTACAGAGTCACAGCTCTTACAGTAAGGAACCGGCTCCTGAGGAGACTATTCTACAGAGTCACAGCTCTTACAGTAAGGAACCAGCTCCTGAGGAGACTATTCTACAGAGTCACAGCTCTTACAGTAAGGAACCGGCTCCTGAGGAGACTATTCTACAGAGTCACAGCTCTTACAGTAAGGAACCGGCTCCTGAGGAGACTATTCTACAGAGTCACAGCTCTTACAGTACAGAACCGGCTCCTGAGGAGCCTATTCTACAGAGTCACAGCTCTTACAGTAAGGAACCAGCTCCTGAGGAGACTATTCTACAGAGTCATAGCTCTTACAGTACAGAACCGGCTCCTGAGGAGACTATTCTACAGAGTCACAGCTCTTACAGTAAGGAACCGGCTCCTGAGGAGACTATTCTACAGAGTCACAGCTCTTACAGTAAGGAACCAGCTCCTGAGGAGACTATTCTACAGAGTCACAGCTCTTACAGTAAGGAACCAGCTCCTGAGGAGACTATTCTACAGAGTCACAGCTCTTACAGTAGAGAACCGGCTCCTGAGGAGACTATTCTACAGAGTCACAGCTCTTACAGTAAGGAACCGGCTCCTGAGGAGACTATTCTACAGAGTCACAGCTCTTACAGTAAGGAACCAGCTCCTGAGGAGACTATTCTACAGAGTCACAGCTCTTACAGTAAGGAACCGGCTCCTGAGGAGACTATTCTACAGAGTCACAGCTCTTACAGTAAGGAACCGGCTCCTGAGGAGACTATTCTACAGAGTCACAGCTCTTACAGTACAGAACCGGCTCCTGAGGAGCCTATTCTACAGAGTCACAGCTCTTACAGTAAGGAACCAGCTCCTGAGGAGACTATTCTACAGAGTCATAGCTCTTACAGTACAGAACCGGCTCCTGAGGAGACTATTCTACAGAGTCACAGCTCTTACAGTAAGGAACCGGCTCCTGAGGAGACTATTCTACAGAGTCACAGCTCTTACAGTAAGGAACCAGCTCCTGAGGAGACTATTCTACAGAGTCACAGCTCTTACAGTAAGGAAGCAGCTCCTGAGGAGATTATTCTACAGAGTCACAGCTCTTACAGTAATGTACCAGCTCCTGAGGAGATTATTCTACAGAGTCACAGCTCTTACAGTAAGGAACCGGCTCCTGAGGAGACTATTCTACAGAGTCACAGCTCTTACAGTAAGGAACCAGCTCCTGAGGAGACTATTCTACAGAGTCACAGCTCTTACAGTACAGAACCAGCTCCTGAGGAGACTATTCTACAGAGTCACAGCTCTTACAGTAAGGAACCAGCTCCTGAGGAGATTATTCTACAGAGTCACAGCTCTTACAGTAAGGAACCGGCTCCTGAGGAGACTATTCTACAGAGTCACAGCTCTTACAGTAAGGAACCAGCTCCTGAGGAGACTATTCTACAGAGTCACAGCTCTTACAGTACAGAACCAGCTCCTGAGGAGACTATTCTACAGAGTCACAGCTCTTACAGTAAGGAACCGGCTCCTGAGGAGACTATTCTACAGAGTCACAGCTCTTACAGTACAGAACCGGCTCCTGAGGAGACTATTCTACAGAGTCACAGCTCTTACAGTAAGGAACCAGCTCCTGAGGAGATTATTCTACAGAGTCACAGCTCTTACAGTAAGGAACCAGCTCCTGAGGAGACTATTCTACAGAGTCACAGCTCTTACAGTAAGGAACCAGCTCCTGAGGAGACTATTCTACAGAGTCACAGCTCTTACAGTAAAGAATCAGCTCTTCAGGAGACTATTCTACAGAGTCACAGCTCTTACAGTACAGAACCGGCTCCTGAGGAGACTATTCTACAGAGTCACAGCTCTTACAGTAAAGAACCGGGTCCTGAGGAGACTATTCTACAAAGTCACAGCTCTTACAGTAAAGAACCGGCTCCTGAGGTGACTATTCTACAGAGTCACAGCTCTTACAGTAAGGAACCGGCTCCTGAGGTGACTATTCTACAGAGTCACAGCTCTTACAGTAAGGAACCGGCTCCTGAGGAGACTATTCTACAGAGTCACAGCTCTTACAGTAAAGAACCAGCTCCTGAGGAGACTATTCTACAGAGTCACAGCTCTTACAGTAAGGAACCAGCTCCTGAGGAGACTATTCTACAGAGTCACAGCTCTTACAGTAAGGAACCGGCTCCTGAGGAGACTATTCTACAGAGTCACAGCTCTTACAGTAAGGAACCGGCTCCTGAGGAGACTATTCTACAGAGTCACAGCTCTTACAGTAAGGAACCGGCTCCTGAGGAGACTATTCTACAGAGTCACAGCTCTTACAGTAAGGAACCGGCTCCTGAGGAGACTATTCTACAGAGTCACAGCTCTTACAGTACAGAACCGGCTCCTGAGGAGACTATTCTACAGAGTCACAGCTCTTACAGTACAGAACCGGCTCCTGAGGAGACTATTCTACAGAGTCACAGCTCTTACAGTACAGAACCGGCTCCTGAGGAGACTATTCTACAGAGTCACAGCTCTTACAGTACAGAACCGGCTCCTGAGGAGACTATTCTACAGAGTCACAGCTCTTACAGTACAGAACCGGCTCCTGAGGAGACTATTCTACAGAGTCACAGCTCTTACAGTACAGAACCGGCTCCTGAGGAGACTATTCTACAGAGTCACAGCTCTTACAGTAAATAACCAGCTCCTGAGGAGACTATTCTACAGAGTCCCAGCTCTTACAGTACAGAACCGGCTCCTGAGGAGACTATTCTACAGAGTCACAGCTCTTACAGTAAAGAACCGGCTCCTGAGGAGACTATTCTACAGAGTCACAGCTCTTACAGTACAGAACCGGCTCCTGAGGAGACTATTCTACAGAGTCACAGCTCTTACAATAAAGAACCAGCTCCTGAGGAGACTATTCTACAGAGTTACAGCTCTTACAGTACAGAACCGGCTCCTGAGGAGACTATTCTACAGAGTTACAGCTAGGCACATGGTCTGCTTAGTGATTGTGATTGGATTACTGTTCATGAATCTGGGATTGCAGAGACTCTACCGACTCCGTGGAACAAAACTGGTCTGTAGAGGGTTGTGGTAGGTTACGCGGTGCAACATTCATTCCCTTCATACTGATGTGACCCGGGAAAGTTGTCATTATCTGTCATTTCTAGGGCAGGTAGGTGGCTGCTGCCTAAGTGTCTGGACTTTCTCATGATGAGGTTCTGTTTTGGGCCACATTTATATCTGAATCTGCACTAGAAAGAAGGAGCAAACTGCCTGTAATTATATGTTCAATCATTTTATTAACTTTTCATAACAAAAATATAACAAGTAACGATCCAAACGGAAAATACTCAGAGTACAAGGAATGTGCAGTGAATCCAGGAAAGCCTCGTGTGTCCTAGGAAGTCACAGACCCCTCACGGTAATATTGGGTCAGAGCCGCCCTGTCAGTACACGGCGTAACATACAACATTGAACAAGAACCCATAGGCTCAACGTGTAGAAGGAAGACGTCACCAGGAAGGCCTCCATGGGCAGAGCCCCTCAGGCCTAGCTCTCGGATCTAAGTACTGGAGGAATTTCACTCGTACCTGGGGGGCGTCTACGGCCCTTCAGACAACAGCCGGGGGGGGACCAGCGTGCAGACAAGACCTAAACAGATACTGAAGAGGACCCGAGGCAGTGAACAGACAATGCAGATAAGAGGAGGGTAGTGGTTAGACGTCAAGGAACAGATGGGAAGGAATGGGTCAATGGTGGGTATAGGAAAAGGGGGTCCATGAGACTACTGCAGCCAACTGTGACATCTTCGGTTAGGAGGTCTCTGAAGTTCTGGGACCCCCGAAAAATCGTCCAGGGTTGCCACAGCTTCAGGGATTATCTGTTACCCAGGGTATCAGCCATCAACTCCCCCATTGTGTAGATATGCAATAACTCCTGAGCCCAGTCCGAAACGGAGTGGGGGTGCAGTAGTGCGCCATCTACGGGGGATGACCATGTGCTGCGATCAGAGAGAATCTCAGAAGGATATTCTTTTGTTTCCAAATGGAACCGGGAAGATAGAAAGCAGGGCGACTTCTGGGGATTTAGTAGTCACTTCAAATACCTGGGCATGGCCACCAAATATGCAGCGAATCACCTTCATCTGCAGCTCCAGGTACCGAAGGATCTATCCAATGGATCAGGGACGGAACACTACCACCGAGAGAGAATTTTAAAGTTTCTTTCTTGGGCAGAGCAGACCACTGAAAGTTTGTGTGTGAATAAAAATGCTTTATCCCAGTATCGGGGAGATGGGGGGGATCCAAGTCTCTGGAGCATTTGTCAAGAAAAGGTGTGGGGGGCACTCTCTGACTCCTTCCGGAGAAGACCATATATTTGTGAGATGCAATGTTCTGGAGGGGGTGCCAGGCGGAGAAGGGCTTCAAAGGGGGGTGGGTTAAAGGCAGCTGCAGGCCCTGGTTGTTTAAGGTAAACTGATAACTGGGTCATTTCCAACCACGAGAGGTTGGAGGTAGCAGATACGTCCAGCAGCTCAGAAAATGAGGCTATTGGGGCTTCCCCAAGGATGTCAAGCATACAGAGGTCCTCATGGCTCGAATGACCTAGAAACGTAGTCCTGGTAAAAGCAGGTCAGAAATCTGGGTTGTGAAATGGTGGCGTGAGAGGGCCGAATGGTCTGGAAAGGATTCTTTTCCAGATGAGGGACCTCCAGAGCCTCAAAGTCTGAGCAAGGAACATTGTCTGAGGCTCAATCTCCCCATACTGAGAGGATACCCACGGGAGAGCTCTTATAGGGCTCTAGCCTGACCCATTGTGTGGCGTGTAAGTGTCAATCTATCAGTCGCACCAGGATGGAGCATGAGTATAGTGCTGAGTATAATACGCTCCAAATTCTGCACTAATGTCTACGGGATTGTGAGCGATCTCGCCCTCAGTGGTTCTAATGGTGGGAATATGTGTTGCTCCGGACCGTGGGTGTAGGAGACGTGCGAGTGGGCGCCCGCATTTATTGGCGTGTTCGTAAAGGTGACTTTTAAAATGCATGCGCTGGGCCAGGGATTTCAAGATGCCACAACCAAGGTCGTTTAGCTATAGACAGGATAGTAACTGAAACATAAACTGGGGCGTGGTCCGAAAGCACTATGTTACCGATAGTGGCGAGTGTCTCCCAGGTAAGAGCCCTGTGCTGAATAAGGAAAAAATCAATACGACTGTAGGAGTTGTGTGCTGGGTAGTAGTACGTGTAGTCCCTGTCCTTAGGGTGTAGGATCCACCAGACGTCTACTAATTGGAGGCTGTGTAGGTCCTTCCTAAGGGATGTAGCTTTTCCCCAAGGAGGTATCTAGGTTAGCATCTAAAGGAAAATTAAAGTATCATCAGCATCCCCCTCGAGAACCCCTCCAGATTATTCAGGACTTCCCTACGGATCTGATCTAAAATGTGTACCTTAATGTAAGCATATCTACCAGGATCATCTAGCGACTCGCCCAGGACCACGTGCGGGAGAGAACCGTGAACAGCAATAGACACGCCCTTGGAACGTGTTTCGGAGTTAGAGCTATGGAACTGGGTATTGAAGTGACAATCTCTGATCATGGCCAGTTTTAAAGTGCGTCTCCTGAAAAAAAAAAAAAGAATCTTAACACCTTGTTTATGGATACCATAGAGCACATGAGACCTTTTCTGGGGGAGGTTCAACCCCCCCCCCCCCCCCAAGCCAGATAGTCGCCATTGGTCGCAGGCAACCTGAGGTTCTATACCGTGGGAAAGGAGGGCAGGATTAGCGAATAGGGGGGGGGGGGCCTGAGGGGAGACACGAAGAGAGAGACAAAGTAGAGGAAAGAGGAGAACTAGCGAGGGAGAAGAACAAAAAGGATAAGAAAACCCTTTATCAGGGGGCGTGGGACTAAGCCTAGTGGAAACTACGGGGTAAGTCGTAACACTCACACAGACCAGCCGTGTGTGCTTCCCCAAGCGGAAAGTGACCCAGGGGGCACCCCCACCCAGTGGTCACCGCACACTATTAAGACAATGAACGCAATGGGACAGATTTATCACGCAGTCTGAAAGTCGGAATATTTACAGTTGCCCATGGCAACCAATCACAGCTCAGCTTTCATTTTACCAGTGCTCATGAATATTTTAAAGGGGAGCTGTGATTGGTTGCCATGGGCAACTGGAAATATTCTGACTTTCTTTCAGACAGCTTGATTAATCTGCCCCAATATGAATGCAGCCCAGCACAAAGAATAAAACAAAAAAATTTACTTTCAGTGAACACAGTGAAAACTAGACCATATGAAAGGATACTACCCCGTAGGGGGTCAATGTCCCAGCACGAGGGGTATCAGTGTAGATCAATCCTGAGGCACGTTAGGCTGGCCCCTTCTCCTCCTGGGGCTACCCGGGTTGCCGCCAACCCCTCCTCCAGGGGCACGCTGGGGATGTGGGGGGATCCCCTGGTTGCCCGGTGTCGGAAGTGATGGCCAGGTGGACAGGCAAGTTAAGCGCAGCAGCCACCGCGGGGACATCACCTGGATGTCGAATATTATGGGTGAGGCCCGAGTGGTGAATTTGAAGGAGAAAGGGGAATCCCCAAGTGTAGGGGAGGTTCAGTTGACGTAGAGTCTAACAGAGGTCGCAAGGCTTTGCGCTTCTAAAGAGTCAGTTGAGAAAGGTCATGCAACAGCTGCAGATGATAAATGATCTGCTCCATATTCCGAGCCTTGCTCATAATGGCGTCTTCCAGCTGGTAACGATAGACCCGGCAGATGACATCAGGCGTGTCTGTAGGGCGTGGTGGGCTCTATCTAGCTCCATCGGTGAGTCCGCCGACTGTAACGCTTCCTGGAGTTGGGAGGAGGCAACAGATTCTGGGAGACCCCTTATCCGGATATTGTTTGTGCGCCCCCTGTTCTCAGCATTGTCCATTTGGTCGGCTAGGTATTGAAGTTGGTAAGAGTGAGTTGACAGGGCAGGGGAGTGGGCGTCCAACCGAGTTCTTAGTGTCTCCTGTAATGCGTCAGAGGCGACCACTCTGTGTTGCAGTCTCTTAGCACTGCTACCTATGCACTATAGGACTGCTCGAGACGAGATACGTAGCACTCTATAACTTCTTTATTTGGAATGGCCTTAAAGTGTTCTTAGAGGTTACGAAGTTCTGCTAAACCCTCCAATATTTGAGGGAATCGGGAGGCCTGTTGCAGGAGCTCTGCTTGGGAGGCAAAGGCAGAGTAGAAAGGGGAACCCACCCGAACTGGGTGATGGCGGTTGTGGAGTAGCGGCTCTCCCCGGGGTTTGGAAGGCAAGAAAGGTGGCAGTAGGCGGAAAAGGGGAGTGTAGAGTCAGGCCACGCAGACAGCCTAGGGTTACTGGTCTCACGCAGCAAATCTAGGCCCGGGTCTGAGCTGAGGTCTTCCTGGTCGTGTGCTGGCTGCGAGGCAAAGGGATCTGGGACAGCCAAAGGAGACCGGGCAAGGCATTTGGGCCCTTGGGGTCCCTGAGTAGCGGCAGGCTCCCGCTGTTGAACTGAGCACTGCCGGATTCGGGGGCCCCAGGGGCCATAGTGTCAGAGTCCCCAACCCTCTGCGGTGATCACTGGTCGACATTTGGGCTGGCATGCTCTAGCCGGTGGGAAGAAGCATCCGACTGCCACATAGATGGCCCGGGTCTGGCCGGTGATGGACCTGTGCTACATGTAGCTGGACTGCACATCCAGGAGGCTTATGGTCCTCACCCCTGGGTCGTCGCGTTGCGGCTCCTGCTGGTTCGGTGTCTTGCATAGCGGAGGCTCTGCTAGGAGAGGTCGCAGGACGGCTCTCTCCACTTCAGGCGCCCGTGACAAATTCATCACGACAGCCATCTTGGCCTCTGGCGCGCCGCTCCTGATAGAGCCTGCTCTGGAGATAGGAGGGCTGCCTCCGGGGTTCTGTTCACCCCAACAAAGGTGAGATGGGGATGTGCAGTCGAGGGGTCCGCTTCACCCGGCGGCAGGAGCTGTATCTCGGAGCCCTCCGCGCCATCATCCCTCTATGCCACCATCGTGGCGCCGATCTTGGATCCCACATGTCCCGCAGCTTCTGCAAGGGACGGTGTTGAAGCCGGGGGATCAGCAATCGGGGGCATGTCCGGGCCGGCCGGAGTCTGCAGGGAGATCCGGGCAACCGAAGTGTCTTCAATGCTGGGGCCTGAGCCAGAGGCCGCAGCAGCCATGAGGCTTGAGAGGTACCTGGTGATTCCTTTAGAAATAAAGGGGACCACAGGGACCAGGGGGGTCCTGGTCATCCTCCCAGTCTTAGGGCCCATGTGTTCAGGCAGTACACAGGCTCGGGATGGTGCAGGAGCTAATAGGCAGCAGGTCTGTTCTACTCCATAGCCTGGCCACTCCCTCCATACATGTCATTATAAAGTGAGGAGAATGATTCATTCACTAAGGATCCTCTATAGTGAGAGCCAGGAGAATGATTCATTCACTAAGGATCCTCTATAGTGAGAGCCAGGAGAATGATTCATTCACTAAGGATCCTCTATAGTGAGAGCCAGGAGAATGATTCATTCACCCCCATCCTCTGCAGAGCCAGAGCGATTCCTACGCTATTTATCCAATACAGCAAGAGAGCCCAGAAAGTCTCATTCACTCTTGATCCTGTACAGGAAGATCAACCCAAGAGTGATTCAATCACCACTGATTGTCTACAATACGAGCCAGGAGGATACTTCATTCACTCTCGATCCGCTACAGTGCGAGAGCCAGGAGAACAACTCATTCACTATTGATCCTCTACAGAGCAGGAGCCAGGAGAGCAATTCATTCACTGTCAATCCTTTACAGCGGGAGAGGCAGAAGATCGACTCATTCACTATCAATTCTCTTCAGTGCAGGCGCCGGGAGAACAATTCATTCACTATTGATCCTCTACAACACAGGAGCCAGGAGAGCGATTCATTTACTATGAATCCTTTACAGCGGGAGAGGAAGAAGATCGACTCATTCACTATCAATTCTCTTCAGTGCAGGAGCCAGGAGAGAGATTCATTCACTATCGATTCTCTACAGCACAGGAACCAGGAGAACGATTCATTCACTATCGATTCTCTACAGCACGGGAGCCAGGAGAACGATTCATTCACTATCTATTCTCTACAGCACAGGAGCCAGGAGAACGATTCATTCACTATTGATCCTCTACAGCGCAGGAGCCGGGAGAGCTATTCATTCTCTATCCTTCCTCTACAGCGCAGGAGCCAGGAGATCGATTTGTTCACTATTGATTCTCTACAGCGCAGGAGCCAGAAGATCGACTCATTCACTATCAATTCTCTTCAGCCCAGGAGCCAGGAGAGAGATTCATTCACTATAGATCTTCTATGGCACAGGAGCCAGGAGAGAGATTCATTCACTATCTATTCTCTACAGCACAGGAGCCAGGAGAGCGATTCATTCACTATTGAGTCTCTACAGGGCAGGAGCCAGGAGAGTGATTCATTCACTATTGAGTCTCTATAGCACAGAAGCCAGGAGAGCGATTCATTCACTATTGATTCTCTACAGTGCGAGAGCCAGGAGAGTGATTCATTCACTATCAATCCTTTACAGCGGGAGAGGCAGAAGATCGACTCATTCACTATCAATTCTCTTCAGCGCAGGAGCCAGGAGAGCGATTCATTCACTATTGAGTCTCTACAGCACAGGAGCCAGGACAGCAATTCATTCACTATTGATTCTCTACAGTGCGAGAGCCAGGAGAGCGATTCATTGACTATCAATTCTCTACAACACAGGAGCCAGGAGAGCGTTCATTCACTTTCGATTCTGTACAGCGCAGGAGCCAGGAGAGCGATTTATTCACTATCAATCCTTTACAGCAAGAGAGCCAGGAGAGCGATTCATTCACTGTCAATCCTTTACAGCGGGAGAGGCAGAAGATCGACTCATTCACTATCAATTCTCTTCAGTGCAGGCGCCGGGAGAACGATTCATTCACTATTGATCCTCTACAACACAGGAGCCAGGAGAACGATTCATTCACTATTGAGTCTCTACAGCACAGGAGCCAGGAGAACGATTCATTCACTATTGATCCTCTACAACACAGGAGCCAGGAGAGCGATTCATTCACTTTCAATCCTTTACAGCGGGAGAGGCAGAAGATCGACTCATTCACTATCAATTCTCTTCAGCGCAGGAGCCAGGAGAGTGATTCATTCACTATTGAGTCTCTACAGTGCGAGAGCCAGGAGAGCGATTTATTCACTATTGAGTCTCTACAGCACAGGAGCCAGGAGAACGATTCATTCACTATTGAGTCTCTACAGCACAGCAGCCAGGAGAGCAATTTATTCACTATTGATTCTCTACAGCACAGGAGCCGGGAGAGAGATTCATTCACTATCGATCCTCTACAGCAGGAGAGAGATTCATTCACTATCGATCCTCTACAGCACAGGAGCCAGGAGAGCAATTCATTCACTATCGATCCTCTACAGCAGGAGAGAGATTCATTCACTATCGATCCTCTACAGCACAGGAGCCAGGAAAGCGATTCATTCACTATTGAGTCTCTACTGAGCAGGAGCCAGGAGAGCGATTTATTCACTATCTATGCTTTATAGCGGGAGAGGCAGTAGAGAGATTCATTCACTATTGATTCTCTACAGCGCAGGAGCCAGGAGAGCAATTCATTCACTATCGATCCTCTACAGCAGGAGAGTGATTCATTCACTATCGATCCTCTACAGCACAGGAGCCAGGAGAGCAATTCATTCACTATCGATCCTCTACAGCAGGAGAGAGATTCATTCACTATCGATCCTCTACAGCACAGGAGCCAGGAAAGCGATTCATTCACTATTGAGTCTCTACAGGGCAGGAGCCAGGAGAGCGATTCATTCACTATTGAGTCTCTACTGAGCAGGAGCCAAGAGAGCGATTTATTCACTATCTATGCTTTATAGCGGGAGAGGCAGTAGAGAGATTCATTCACTATTGATTCTCTACAGCGCAGGAGCCAGGAGAGCAATTCATTCACTATCGATCCTCTACAGCAGGAGAGTGATTCATTCACTATCGATCCTCTACAGCACAGGAGCCAGGAAAGCGATTCATTCACTATTGAGTCTCTACAGGGCAGGAGCCAGGAGAGCGATTCATTCACTATTGAGTCTCTACAGAGCAGGAGCCAGGAGAGCGATTTATTCACTATCTATTCTTTATAGCGGGAGAGGCAGTAGAGAGATTAATTCACTATCAATTCTCTTCAGCGCAGGAGCCGGGAGAGAGATTCATTCACTATCAATTCTCTTCAGCGCAGGAGCTGGGAGAGAGATTCATTCACTATCGATTCTCTACAGCACAGAAGCCAGGAGAGAGATTCATTCACTATTGAGTCTCTACAGCACAGGAGCCAGAAGAGAGATTCATTCACTATTGATTCTCTACAGCGCAGGAGCCAGGAGAGCAATTCATTCACTATCGATCCTCTACAGCAGGAGAGCCAGGAGAGTGATTCATTCACTATCGATCCTCTACAGCACAGGAGCCAGGAAAGCGATTCATTCACTATTGAGTCTCTACAGGGCAGGAGCCAGGAGAGCGATTCATTCACTATCAATTCTCTTCAGCGCAGGAGCTGGGAGAGAGATTCATTCACTATCGATTCTCTACAGCACAGAAGCCAGGAGAGCGATTCATTCACTATCAATCCTTTACAGCGGGAGAGGCAGAAGATCGACTCATTCACTATCAATCCTCTACAACACAGGAGCCAGGAGAGCGATTCATTCACTATCAATCCTTTACAGCGAAAGAGGCAGAAGAGAGATTCATTCACTGTCAATTCTCTTCAGCTCAGGAGCCGGGAGAGAGATTCATTCACTATCGATTCTCTACAGCACAGAAGCCAGGAGAGAGATTCATTCACTATTGAGTCTCTACAGCACAGGAGCCAGGAGAGAGATTCATTCACTATTGATTCTCTACAGCGCAGGAGCCAGGAGAGAAATTTATTCACTATCGATCCTCTACAGCAGGAGAGCCAGGAGAGTGATTCATTCACTATCGATCCTCTACAGCAGGAGAGTGATTCATTCACTATCGATCCTCTACAGCACAGGAGCCAGGAGAGCAATTCATTCACTATCGATCCTCTACAGCAGGAGAGAGATTCATTCACTATCGATCCTCTACAGCACAGGAGCCAGGAAAGCGATTCATTCACTATTGAGTCTCTACAGGGCAAGAGCCAGGAGAGCGATTCATTTACTATTGAGTCTCTAATGAGCAGTAGCCAAGAGAGCGATTTATTCACTATCTATGCTTTATAGCGGGAGAGGCAGTAGAGAGATTCATTCACTATTGATTCTCTACAGCGCAGGAGCCAGGAGAGCAATTCATTCACTATCGATCCTCTACAGCAGGAGAGTGATTCATTCACTATCGATCCTCTACAGCACAGGAGCCAGGAAAGCGATTCATTCACTATTGAGTCTCTACAGGGCAGGAGCCAGGAGAGCGATTCATTCACTATTGAGTCTCTACAGAGCAGGAGCCAGGAGAGCGATTTATTCACTATCTATTCTTTATAGCGGGAGAGGCAGTAGAGAGATTCATTCACTATCAATTCTCTTCAGCGCAGGAGCCGGGAGAGAGATTCATTCACTATCAATTCTCTTCAGCGCAGGAGCTGGGAGAGAGATTCATTCACTATCGATTCTCTACAGCACAGAAGCCAGGAGAGAGATTCATTCACTATTGAGTCTCTACAGCACAGGAGCCAGGAGAGAGATTCATTCACTATTGATTTTCTACAGCGCAGGAGCCAGGAGAGCAATTCATTCACTATCGATCCTCTACAGCAGGAGCCAGGAGAGCGATTTATTCACTATCTATTCTTTATAGCGGGAGAGGCAGTAGAGAGATTCATTCACTATCAATTCTCTTCAGCGCAGGAGCCGGGAGAGAGATTCATTCACTATCAATTCTCTTCAGCGCAGGAGCTGGGAGAAAGATTCATTCACTATCGAGTCTCTACAGCACAGAAGCCAGGAGAGAGATTCATTCACTATTGATTCTCTACAGCACAGGAGCCAGGAGAGAGATTCATTCACTATTGATTCTCTACAGCGCAGGAGCCAGGAGAGCAATTCATTCACTATCGATCCTCTACAGCAGGAGAGCCAGGAGAGTGATTCATTCACTATCGATCCTCTACAGCACAGGAGCCAGGAAAGCGATTCATTCACTATTGAGTCTCTACAGGGCAGGAGCCAGGAGAGCGATTCATTCACTATCAATTCTCTTCAGCGCAGGAGCTGGGAGAGAGATTCATTCACTATCGATTCTCTACAGCACAGAAGCCAGGAGAGCGATTCATTCACTATCAATCCTTTACAGCGGGAGAGGCAGAAGATCGACTCATTCACTATCAATCCTCTACAACACAGGAGCCAGGAGAGCGATTCATTCACTATCAATCCTTTACAGCGAAAGAGGCAGAAGAGAGATTCATTCACTGTCAATTCTCTTCAGCTCAGGAGCCGGGAGAGAGATTCATTCACTATCGATTCTCTACAGCACAGAAGCCAGGAGAGAGATTCATTCACTATTGAGTCTCTACAGCACAGGAGCCAGGAGAGAGATTCATTCACTATTGATTCTCTACAGCGCAGGAGCCAGGAGAGAAATTTATTCACTATCGATCCTCTACAGCAGGAGAGCCAGGAGAGTGATTCATTCACTATCGATCCTCTACAGCACAGGAGCCAGGAGAACGATTCATTCACTATCGATCCGCTACAACACAGGAGCCAGGAGAGCGATTAATTCACTATCGATCTTCTATGGCGCAGGATCCGGGAGAGAGATTCATTCACTATCTATTCTCTACAGCGCAGGAGCCAGGAGAGCGATTCATTCACTATTGAGTCTCTACAGCACAGGAGCCAGGAGAACGATTAATTCACTATTGATTCTCTACAGCGCAGGAGCCAGAAGATCGACTCATTCACTATCAATTCTCTTCAGCCCAGGAGCCAGGAGAGAGATTCATTCACTATTGAGTCTCTACAGGGCAGGAGCCAGGAGAGTGATTCATTCACTATTGAGTCTCTATAGCACAGAAGCCAGGAGAGCGATTCATTCACTATTGATTCTCTACAGTGCGAGAGCCAGGAGAGTGATTCTTTCACTATTGAGTCTCTACAGCGCAGGAGCCAGGAGAGAGATTCATTCACTATAGATCTTTTATGGCACAGGAGCCAGGAGAGAGATTCATTCACTATCTATTCTCTACAGCACAGGAGCCAGGAGAGCGATTCATTCACTATTGAGTCTCTACAGGGCAGGAGCCAGGAGAGTGATTCATTCACTATTGAGTCTCTATAGCACAGAAGCCAGGAGAGCGATTCATTCACTATTGATTCTCTACAGTGCGAGAGCCAGGAGAGTGATTCTTTCACTATTGAGTCTCTACAGCACAGGAGCCAGGAGAACAATTCATTCACTATTGAGTTTCTACAGGGCAGGAGCCAGGAGAACGATTCAATGACTATCAATCCTCTACAACACAGGAGCCAGGAGAGCGATTCATTCACTATTGAGTCTCTATAGCACAGAAGCCAGGAGAGCGATTCATTCACTATTGATTCTCTACAGTGCGAGAGCCAGGAGAGTGATTCTTTCACTATTGAGTCTCTACAGCGCAGGAGCCAGGAGAGAGATTCATTCACTATAGATCTTTTATGGCACAGGAGCCAGGAGAGAGATTCATTCACTATCTATTCTCTACAGCACAGGAGCCAGGAGAGCGATTCATTCACTATTGAGTCTCTACAGGGCAGGAGCCAGGAGAGTGATTCTTTCACTATTGAGTCTCTACAGCACAGGAGCCAGGAGAACGATTCATTCACTATTGAGTTTCTACAGGGCAGGAGCCAGGAGAACGATTCAATGACTATCAATCCTCTACAATACAGGAGCCAGGAGAGCGTTCATTCACTTTCGATTCTCTTCAGTGCAGGAGCCAGGAGAGCGATTTATTCACTATCAATCCTTTACAGCGGGAGAGGCAGAAGAGATTTATTCACTATCAATTCTCTACAGCACAGGAGCCAGGAGAGCGATTCATTCACTATTGAGTCTCTACAGCACAGGAGCCAGGAGAGCGATTCATTCACTATCGATCCTCTACAGCAGGAGAGCCAGGAGGACGATTCATTCACTATTGAGTCTCTACAACACAGGAGCCAGGAGAACGATTCATTGACTATCAATTCTCTACAACACAGGAGCCAGGAGAGCGTTCATTCACTTTCGATTCTGTACAGCGCAGGAGCCAGGAGAGCGATTTATTCACTATCAATCCTTTACAGCAAGAGAGGCAGAAGAGAGATTCATTCACTATCAATTCTCTTCAGCGCAGGAGGCAGGAGAGCGATTAATTCACTATTGATTCTCTACAGTGCGAGAGCCAGGAGAGCGATTCATTCACTATCAATCCTTTACAGCGGGAGAGGCAGAAGATCGACTCATTCACTATCAATTCTCTTCAGCGCAGGAGCCAGGAGAGCGATTAATTCACTATTGATTCTCTACAGTGCGAGAGCCAGGAGAGCGATTCATTCACTATCAATCCTTTACAGCGGGAGAGGCAGAAGATCGACTCATTCACTATCAATTCTCTTCAGCGCAGGAGCCAGGAGAGCGATTCATTCACTATTGATTCTCTACAGTGCGAGAGCCAGGAGAGTGATTCATTCACTATCAATCCTTTACAGCGGGAGAGGCAGAAGATGGACTCATTCACTATCAATTCTCTTCAGCGCAGGAGCCAGGAGAGCGATTCATTCACTATTGAGTCTCTACAGTGCGAGAGCCAGGAGAGCGATTCATTCACTATTGAGTCTCTACAGCACAGGAGCCAGGAAAGCGATTCGTTCACTATTGATTCTCTACAGCACAGAAGCCGGGAGATTCATTCACTATCTATTCTCTACAGTACAGGAGCCAAGAGAGCGATTCATTCACTATCTATTCTCTACAGCGCAGAAGCTGGGAGAGCGATTCATTCACTATCAATCCTCTACAGCGCAGAAGCCAGGAGAGCGATTTATTCACTATCGATTCTCTACAGCGCAGAAGCCAGGAGAGCGATTCATTCACTATCAGTCCAATACAGCGCAGGAGCGCAATTCATTCACTATTGAGTCTCTACAACACAGGAGCCAGGAGAGCGATTTATTCACTATTGAGTCTCTACAACACAGGAGCCAGGAAAGCGATTCATTCACTATTGATTCTCTACAGCGCAGGAGCCAGGAGAGCGATTCATTCACTATCGATTTTCTATAGCACAGAAGCCAGGAGAGCGATTTATTTACTATTGAGTCTCTACAGCACAGGAGCCAGGAGAGAGATTCATTCACTATCGATCCTCTACAGCACAGGAGCCAGGAGAACGATTAATTGACTATCAATCCTCTACAACACAGGAGCCAGGAGAGCGATTCATTCAGTTTTGATTCTCTACAGTGCGAGAGCCAGGAGAGCGATTCATTCACTATCGATTCTCTACAGCGCAGGAGCCAGGAGAGTGATTCATTCACTATCGATTCTCTACAGCACAGAAGCCAGGAGAGTGATTCATTCACTATTGATTCTCTACAGCACAGGAGCCAGGAGAGAGATTCATTCACTAATCGCTCCTCTACAGCAGGAGAGCCAGGAGAGTGATTCATTGACTATCAATCCTCTACAACACAGGAGCCAGGAGAGCGTTCATTCACTTTCGATTCTGCAGGAGCCAGGAGAGCGATTTATTAACTATCAATCCTTTACAGCAAGAGAGGCAGAAGAGAGATTCATTCACTATCAATTCTCTTCAGCGCAGGAGGCAGGAGAGCGATTCATTCACTATTGAGTCTCTACAGTGCGAGAGCCAGGAGAGCGATTCATTCACTATTGAGTCTCTACAGCACAGGAGCCAGGAGAACGATTCATTGACTATCAATCCTCTACAACACAGGAGCCAGGAGAGCGATTCATTCACTATCGATTCTCTACAGCGCAGGAGCCAGGAGAGTGATTCATTCACTATCGATTCTCTACAGAGCAAGAGCCAGGAGAGCGATTTATTCACTATCTATCCTTTATAGCGGGAGAGGCAGTAGAGAGATTCATTCACTATCGATCCTCTACAGCGCAGAAGCCAGGAGAGCGATTCATTCACTATCGATTCTCTACAGCGGGAGAGCCTGGAGAGCTAATCAGTCACCATAAATTCTTTACAGGACAAGAGACAGGATAGCGATTTATTCACTATCGATTCTCTACAGCGCAAGAGCCAGGAGAGCGATTCATTCACTATCAGTCCTCTACAGCGTGGGAGCGCAATTCATTCACTATTGATTCTCTACAGGGCAGGAGCCAGGGGATCTATTCATTCACTATGAATCCTATACAGCGCAGGATCCAGGAGAGCGATTCATTCACTATCAATCCTCTACAGCACAGAAGTCAGGAGAGCGATTCATTAAGTATTGATTCTCTATAGCAAAGGATCCAGGATAGCGATTCATTCACTATCAATCCTCTACAGCACAGAAGTCAGGAGAGCGATTCATTAAGTATTGATTCTCTATAGCAAAGGATCCAGGATAGCGATTCATTCACTGTTGATTCTCTACACCGCAGGAGCCAGGAGAGAGATTCATTCACTATCAATTCTTTTCAGGACAAGAGACAGGATATCGATTCATTCACTATCAATTCTTTACAGGACAAGAGACAGGATATCGATTCATTCACTATTGATCCTCTGCAGCGCAGGAGCCAGGAGAGAGATTCATTCACTATCGATTCTCTACAGCGAGAGAGCCAGATCGACTCATTCACTATCCATCTTCTACAGCGCAGGAGCCAAGAGAACAATTCATTCACTATTGATCCTCTACAGCGCAGGAGCCAGGAGAGTGATTCATTCACATTTGGTCCTCTACAGCGCAGGAGCCAGGAGAACAATTCATTCACTATCAATCTTCTACAGCGCAGGAGCCGGGAGAGTGATTCATTCACATTCGGTCCTCTACAGCGCAGGAGCCAGGAGAGCGATTCATTCACATTCGGTCCTCTACAGTGGGAGAGCCAGGAGAGCGATTCATTCACTATCAATCCTCTACAGCGGAGGAGCCAGGAGAGCGATTCATTCACTATTAATCCTTTACATTGCGAGAGCTAAGAGAGCGATTCATTCACTATCGATTCTCTACAGCACAGGAGCTAGGAGAGAAATTCATTCACTATCGATCCGCTACAGTGCGAGAGCTGGGAGAACGACTCATTCACTATTAATCCTCTACAGCGCAGGAGCCAGGATAGCGATTCATTCACTATCGATCCTCTACAGTGGGAGAGCCAGGAGAGCGATTCATTCACTATCGATTCTCTACAGCACAGGAGCTAGGAGAGAAATTCATTCACTATCGATCCGCTACAGTGCGAGAGCTGGGAGAACGACTCATTCACTATTAATCCTCTACAGCGCAGGAGCCAGGATAGCGATTCATTCACTATCGATCCTCTACAGTGGGAGAGCCAGGAGAGCGATTCATTCACTATCAATTCTTTACAGCAGGAGAGCTAAGAGAGCAATTCATTCACTATTGATCCTCTACAGCGCAGGAGCCAGGAGAGAGATTCATTCACTATCGATTCTCTAGAGCACAGGAGCCAGGAGAGCGATTCATTCACTATCGATTCTCGATTTCAACTCCTGGAACGCCTGGTCTATTCTCTATAACCCGCTGCAGTCTCTCTATGACCCGCCGTCTCACTAGGACACCCTCCTTGACCCCCTACAATCTGGTTTCCGCTCTTTGTTCTCCACTGAAAGGGCTCAGTCCTAGGTCCTCTTCTATTCTCCCTCTATACTGCCCCCATTTAACAAACCATCAGCAGATTTGGTTTCCAGTATCATCTCTATGCTGATGACCCCCAGCTATATACTTCTGCACTTAACATCACCCCTGGCCTTACTCCAGAACACTAGTGACCGTCTCTCTACTGTCTCTAACATCAACCCTGCCGAACTCCAGAACACTAGTGACTGTCTCTCTACTGTCTCTAACATCACCCCTGCCGAACTCCAGAACACTAGTGACTGTCTCTCTACTGTCTCTAACATCACCCCTGCCGAACTCCAGAACACTAGTGACTGTCTCTCTACTGTCTCTAACATCAAGTCCTCTCTCTATCTGAAGATCAATCTTTCGAAGACTGAACTTATTGATATATGTCACCCATGATCTGTACAGCACAGCAGAATATGATGGTGCTATAGAAATAAAACATTTATTATTATAAGCAAACTTTTATGTCAGCAGTGACCATGGATTTTAAAGGTGATGACATAATCGGGACAAATCTGGATCCTCAGTAACGGAGGACGAGATATATTATGACACGGGGCCACAGCTTGTATACATTGTATTACTGGCACATCGGTGAAAGGCAGGATCATACGCTGTATGAGAATACAATCACACTCGGGTCTCTCCATTGTGCTGTGGATCAGGGCGTCCATCTTTCATCCATTATTTGTCCCATTTAGGGGCTACATCTTCCGGTCACTTCAGTAGTGACGACCCGTCACAGCCAAGTCTCATTGAGCCTAGAAGCCCAGCGGATGGGAGGCCGCCACCACTCCGCCATTCTCCACCAGGGCAGCAGAGGCAGAGCGCAGGTTCCTGAACAACGCGGCTCCGCTTCCTCCGCTCCGCAGACTCCTCAGTCTGTCATGTACGCGAGTGGATGCCTGAAACACAGAGATAAAGTGTCTGAATCCTCAAGGCCTTCTCTGGATAATACGCGTTATGCAGTGGTCTCTTACCTCTGCGCACCAGATGTCACACAGGACCTTCTCATGGGCCGCAGTGGGGAGTCCCTGGGACAGAGAACTGGAAGACCTTCAAAACAGTGCAGGAGGCAAATGAGGTTCCAGTCATGCATGAGTTGTCCTTATATTAACCCTTCCTCAGCCAACTAGTTAGCCTTAGAATTAAACAGGCTAGTATGTATGATACAGGGGAGCTAAGGTCACCTGCGCACGCATGCACTTTGCAAACAGTGGAACATAATCCCTTGTTCATGGCTCGTCTGTCATCAGCTGCTGTGCACTGTCACCCCATAATGTCACTAGAAGATGACTACCATCGCCACCAAGACAGGCAGGAATAGGACCTGCTCTATAGGTTGTGGTGTGGGCAGTTGTCTCACCCTTCTCGTGGTACATGCAATGACCGTGGGGCTCATCAGAGGTGATTGTGCTTTCCATTACCTGGAGAGTACCACCACCATGGCGTAGAGGTCGATGGCGCAGTCAGCCACTCTCTGCAGGACGTACTGCTCATCTGGAAGAAGAGGAGCACAACTAGTGACCAGCACCACAGCGTGCACACCCTGGCATGGCACTGCGTACCACTGCATACCACTTACCCACAATCCTCTTGCCATACTTGATTAGCAGCTCCTCTACAGCACTGCCAAAATCTTCAATTGCACCGACTGCCTGAAATAGACGCAAGGCAAATCGTGAAGACATCAAGGCAAAACACCGGTACTTAGGCACCGAGGGGAGCTCAGGCACCGCGCAGACAAAAAGAGGGGGGAGCTCAGGCACCGCGCAGACAAAAAGAGGGGAGCGCTCAGGCACCGCGCAGACAAAAGCGGGGGAAGCTCAGGCACCTCGCAGACAAAAAGAGGGGGGAGCTCAGGCACCGCGCAGACAAAAAGAGGGGGGAGCTCAGGCACCGCGCAGACAAAAAGAGGGGGGAGCTCAGGCACCGCGCAGACAAAAAGAGGGGGGAGCTCAGGCACCTCGCAGACAAAAAGAGGGGAGATCAGGCACCTCGCAGACAAAAAGAGGGGGGAGCTCAGGCACCTCGCAGACAAAAAGAGGGGGGAGCTCAGGCACCGCGCAGACAAAAAGAGGGGGGAGCTCAGGCACCGCGCAGACAAAAAGAGGGGGGAGCTCAGGCACAGCGCAGACAAAAAGAGGGGGGAGTTCAGGCACAGCGCAGACAAAAAGAGGGGGGAGCTCAGGCACCGCGCAGACAAAAAGAGGGGGGAGCTCAGGCACCGCGCAGACAAAAAGAGGGGGGAGCTCAGGCACAGCGCAGACAAAAAGAGGGGGGAGTTCAGGCACCTCGCAGACAAAAAGAGGGGGGAGCTCAGGCACCGCGCAGACAAAAAGAGGGGGGAGCTCAGGCACCGCGCAGACAAAAAGAGGGGGGAGCTCAGGCACCTCGCAGACAAAAAGAGGGGGGAGCTCAGGCACCGCGCAGACAAAAAGAGGGGAGCTCAGGCACCGCGCAGACAAAAAGAGGGGGGAGCTCAGGCACCGCGCAGACAAAAAGAGGGGGGAGCTCAGGCACAGCGCAGACAAAAAGAGGGGGGAGTTCAGGCACAGCGCAGACAAAAAGAGGGGAGCCCAGGCACAGCGCAGACAAAAAGAGGGGGGAGCTCAGGCACCTCGCAGACAAAAAGAGGGGGGAGCTCAGGCACCTCGCAGACAAAAAGAGGGGGGAGCTCAGGCACCGCGCAGACAAAAAGAGGGGGGAGCTCAGGCACCGCGCAGACAAAAAGCGGGGGGAGCTCAGGCACCGCGCAGACAAAAAGAGGGGGGAGCTCAGGCACCGCGCAGACAAAAAGAGGGGGGAGCTCAGGCACCGCGCAGACAAAAAGAGGGGGGAGCTCAGGCACAGCGCAGACAAAAAGAGGGGGGAGCTCAGGCACCTCGCAGACAAAAAGAGGGGGGAGCTCAGGCACAGCGCAGACAAAAAGAGGGGGGAGCTCAGGCACCTCGCAGACAAAAAGAGGGGGGAGCTCAGGCACAGCGCAGACAAAAAGAGGGGGGAGCTCAGGCACCGCGCAGACAAAAAGAGGGGGGAGCTCAGGCACCGCGCAGACAAAAAGAGGGGGGAGCTCAGGCACCTCGCAGACAAAAAGAGGGGGGAGCTCAGGCACCGCGCAGACAAAAAGAGGGGGGAGCTCAGGCACCGCGCAGACAAAAAGAGGGGAGCTCAGGCACCGCGCAGACAAAAAGAGGGGGGAGCTCAGGCACCTCGCAGACAAAAAGAGGGGGGAGCTCAGGCACCGCGCAGACAAAAAGAGGGGAGCCCAGGCACCTCGCAGACAAAAAGAGGGGAGCCCAGGCACCGCGCAGACAAAAAGAGGGGAGCCCAGGCACCTCGCAGACAAAAAGAGGGGAGCTCAGGCACAGCGCAGACAAAAAGAGGGGAGCTCAGGCACAGCGCAGACAAAAAGAGGGGAGCTCAGGCACCGTGCAGACAAAAAGAGGGGAGCTCAGGCACAGCGCAGAAAAAAAGAGGGGGGAGCTCAGGCACCGCGCAGACAAAAAGAGGGGAGCCCAGGCACCTCGCAGACAAAAAGAGGGGGGAGCACAGGCACAGCGCAGACAAAAAGAGGGGAGCTCAGGCACAGCGCAGACAAAAAGAGGGGGGAGCTCAGGCACCGCGCAGACAAAAAGAGGGGAGCTCAGGCACCTCGCAGACAAAAAGAGGGGAGCTCAGGCACCGCGCAGACAAAAAGAGGGGGGAGCTCAGGCACCGCGCAGACAAAAAGAGGGGGGAGCTCAGGCACCTCGCAGACAAAAAGAGGGGGGAGCTCAGGCACCGCGCAGACAAAAAGAGGGGGGAGCTCAGGCACCGCGCAGACAAAAAGAGGGGAGCTCAGGCACCGCGCAGACAAAAAGAGGGGGGAGCTCAGGCACCTCGCAGACAAAAAGAGGGGGGAGCTCAGGCACCGCGCAGACAAAAAGAGGGGAGCCCAGGCACCTCGCAGACAAAAAGAGGGGAGCCCAGGCACCGCGCAGACAAAAAGAGGGGAGCCCAGGCACCTCGCAGACAAAAAGAGGGGAGCTCAGGCACAGCGCAGACAAAAAGAGGGGAGCTCAGGCACAGCGCAGACAAAAAGAGGGGGGAGCTCAGGCACCGTGCAGACAAAAAGAGGGGAGCTCAGGCACAGCGCAGAAAAAAAGAGGGGGGAGCTCAGGCACCGTGCAGACAAAAAGAGGGGAGCTCAGGCACAGCGCAGAAAAAAAGAGGGGGGAGCTCAGGCACCGCGCAGACAAAAAGAGGGGAGCCCAGGCACCTCGCAGACAAAAAGAGGGGGGAGCACAGGCACAGCGCAGACAAAAAGAGGGGAGCTCAGGCACAGCGCAGACAAAAAGAGGGGGGAGCTCAGGCACCACGCAGACAAAAAGAGGGGAGCTCAGGCACCTCGCAGACAAAAAGAGGGGAGCTCAGGCACCGCGCAGACAAAAAGAGGGGGGAGCTCAGGCACCGCGCAGACAAAAAGAGGGGGGAGCTCAGGCACCTCGCAGACAAAAAGAGGGGGGAGCTCAGGCACCTCGCAGACAAAAAGAGGGGGGAGCTCAGGCACCTCGCAGACAAAAAGAGGGGGGAGCTCAGGCACCTCGCAGACAAAAGCGGGGGGAGCTCAGGCACCTCGCAGACAAAAGCGGGGGAAGCTCAGGCACCTCGCAGACAAAAGCGGGGGAAGCTCAGGCACCTCGCAGACAAAAGAGGGGGGAGCTCAGGCACCGCGCAGACAAAAAGAGGGGGGAGCTCAGGCACCGCGCAGACAAAAAGAGGGAGGGGAGCTCAGGCACCTCGCAGACAAAAAGAGGGGAGCCCAGGCACCTCGCAGACAAAAAGAGGTGGGAGCTCAGGCACCGCGCAGACAAAAAGAGGGGAGATCAGGCACCTCGCAGACAAAAAGAGGGGAGCCCAGGCACCTCGCAGACAAAAAGAGGGGAGCCCAGGCACCGCGCAGACAAAAAGAGGGGGAAGCTCAAGCACCGCGCAGACAAAAAGAGGGGGGAGCTCAGGAACCTCGCAGACAAAAAGAGGGGAGCCCAGGCACCTCGCAGACAAAATCCAGGGTCTTTTAAATACATTTCCAACATGCCTCCAGCTTTCCGTCACAGACCTATCTCATCCAAATTTTGCAACCACTCTAATCTATAACCTATCCATCTGACCCTCTCTGCACTACATCCCCCACCCTCTTTCTCGAACATTATGGAACACATGACCCATGACCTCTACATTTCTTGGCAACTGTCTTTTTTGGGCCTGAAGGAAACATGGCTAACTCCTTCAGACACTGCCTCCCCTGCTGCACTTTGTTATGGTGGCCTCTGCTTTACTCACACTCCCTGGCCATGCAATATACCTGGTGCATCCTCCTGTCTGACAACTGCTCCTTCAGCCCAATCCCGTCTGTACCCTCTCTCACCTTTCCCTCTTATGACCTCCATTCCATCCGTATCTATACTCCCTATATCCTCCGATTGGCTGCCATCCACTGACCCCCTGGCCGTGCTACGGCTTAACAATACCCCTTAATATCTGGCCTTTTCACTTTCCTCATAGATATCGCTCATTCTGATAAAACTCCTCTCGCTTACCACCGCCTTTGGCCTTTCACAATGGTCCTCCACAGACACTCACAAAAGGGACCTACCTGTCTAACACTACTCTCCTCATATCCGACCACGACTTACTCACTTCCATCCACCCTCCATATAGATTGTGTCCTCACCTCGTGTCTCCATCTCCCCTCCATATAGATTGTGTCCTCACCTCGTGTCTCCATCTCCCCTCCATATAGATTGTGTCCTCACCTCGTGTCTCCATCTCCCCTCCATATAGATTGTGTCCTCACCTCGTGTCTCCATCTCCCCTCCATATAGATTGTGTCCTCACCTCGTGTCTCCATCTACCCTCCATATAGATTGTGTCCTCACCTCGTGTCTCCATCTCCCCTCCATATAGATTGTGTCCTCACCTCGTGTCTCCATCTCCCCTCCATATAGATTGTGTCCTCACCTCGTGTCTCCATCTCCCCTCCATATAGATTGTGTCCTCACCTCGTGTCTCCATCTCCCCTCCATATAGATTGTGTCCTCACCTCGTGTCTCCATCTACCCTCCATATAGATTGTGTCCGCACCTCGTGTCTCCGTCTACCCTCCATATAGATTGTGTCCTCACCTCGTGTCTCCGTCTACCCTCCATATAGATTGTAACCTCACCTCGTGTCTCCATCTACCCTCCATATAGATTGTGTCCTCACCTCGTGTCTCCATCTCCCCTCCATATAGATTGTGTCCTCACCTCGTGTCTCCATCTACCCTCCATATAGATTGTGTCCTCACCTCGTGTCTCCATCTACCCCCCTCCATATAGATTGTGTCCTCACCTCGTGTCTCCATCTCCCCTCCATATAGATTGTGTCCTCACCTCGTGTCTCCATCTACCCTCCATATAGATTGTGTCCTCACCTCGTGTCTCCATCTCCCCTCCATATAGATTGTGTCCTCACCTCGTGTCTCCATCTCCCCTCCATATAGATTGTGTCCTCACCTCGTGTCTCCATCTACCCTCCATATAGATTGTGTCCTCACCTCGTGTCTCCATCTACCCCCCTCCATATAGATTGTGTACTCACCTCTTGTCTCCATCTACCCTCCATATAGATTGTGTCCTCACCTCGTGTCTCCATCTCCCCTCCATATAGATTGTGTCCTCACCTCGTGTCTCCATCTACCCTCCTCCATATAGATTGTGTCCTCACCTCGTGTCTCCATCTCCCCTCCATATAGATTGTGTCCACACCTCGTGTCTCCATCTACCCCCCTCCATATAGATTGTGTCCTCACCTCCTCTCTCCATCTACCCTCCATATAGATTGTGTCCTTACCTCGTGTCTCCATCTCCCCTCCATATAGATTGTGTCCTCACCTCGTGTCTCCATCTACCCTCCATATAGATTGTAACCTCACCTCGTGTCTCCATCTCCCCTCCATATAGATTGTGTCCTCACCTCGTGTCTCCATCTACCCTCCATATAGATTGTAACCTCACCTCGTGTCTCCATCTCCCCTCCATATAGATTGTGTCCTCACCTCGTGTCTCCATCTACCCTCCATATAGATTGTGTCCTCACCTCGTGTCTCCATCTACCCTCCATATAGATTGTGTCCTCACCTCGTGTCTCCATCTACCCTCCATATAGATTGTGTCCTCACCTCGTGTCTCCATCTCCCCTCCATATAGATTGTGTCCTCACCTCGTGTCTCCATCTCCCCTCCATATAGATTGTGTCCTCACCTCGTGTCTCCATCTCCCCTCCATATAGATTGTGTCCTCACCTCGTGTCTCCATCTACCCTCCATATAGATTGTGTCCTCACCTCGTGTCTCCATCTACCCTCCATATAGATTGTGTCCTCACCTCGTGTCTCCATCTACCCACCTCCATATAGATTGTGTCCTCACCTGGTGTCTCCATCTACCCTCCATATAGATTGTGTCCTCACCTCGTGTCTCCATCTCCCCTCCATATAGATTGTGTCATTACCTCGTGTCTCCATCTACCCTCCATATAGATTGTGTCCTCACCTCGTGTCTCCATCTACCCTCCATATAGATTGTGTCCTCACCTCGTGTCTCCATCTACCCTCCATATAGATTGTGTCCTCACCTCGTGTCTCCATCTACCCTCCATATAGATTGTGTCCTCACCTCGTGTCTCCATCTACCCTCCATATAGATTGTGACCTCACCTCGTGTCTCCATCTACCCTCCATATAGATTGTGTCCTCACCCCGTGTCTCCATCTCCCCTCCATATAGATTGTGTCCTCACCTTGTGTCTCCATCTGCCCTCCATATAGATTGTGTCCTCACCTCCTCTCTCCATCTACCCTCCATATAGATTGTGTCCTCACCTCGTGTCTCCATCTCCCCTCCATATAGATTGTGTCCTCACCTCGTGTCTCCATCTCCCCTCCATATAGATTGTGACCTCACCTCCTCTCTCCATCTCCCCTCCATATAGATTGTGTCCTCACCTTGTGTCTCCATCTGCCCTCCATATAGATTGTGTCCTCACCTCGTGTCTCCATCTCCCCTCCATATAGATTGTGTCCTCACCTCCTCTCTCCATCTACCCTCCATATAGATTGTGTCCTCACCTCGTGTCTCCATCTACCCTCCATATAGATTGTGTCCTCACCTCGTGTCTCCATCTACCCTCCATATAGATTGTGTCCTCACCTCGTGTCTCCATCTACCCTCCATATAGATTGTGTCCTTACCTCGTGTCTCCATCTACCCTCCATATAGATTGTGTCCTCACCAAGTGTCTTTATCTACCCTCCATATAGATTGTGTCCTCACCTCGTGTCTCCATCTACCCTCCATATAGATTGTGTCCTCACCTCGTGTCTCCATCTACCCTCCATATAGATTGTGTCCTCACCTCGTGTCTCCATCTACCCTCCATATAGATTGTGTCCTTACCTCGTGTCTCCATCTCCCCTCCATATAGATTGTGTCCTCACCTCGTGTCTCCATCTACCCTCCATATAGATTGTGTCCTCACCTCGTGTCTCCATCTCCCCTCCATATAGATTGTGTCCTCACCTCGTGTCTCCATCACCCCTCCATATAGATTGTGTCCTCACCTCGTGTCTCCATCTACCCTCCATATAGATTGTGTCCTCACGTCCTGTCTCCATCTACCCCCCTCCATATAGATTGTGTCCTCACCTCGTGTCTCCATCTACCCCCCTCCATATAGATTGTGTCCTCACCTCGTGTCTCCATGTTACTGGAGTATTACTGCTGCTCTATAAATATATAATAATATAACAGCAGAGCTCAGGCTCCTCGCAGACATCGGCTCCTACTCACCAGGTCTGCGCTCTTCTCTACCTCAGGGTGGACCTGTCCTTTTAGGGTGAGTCCTGTGCCCAATCCTGCCCTCCTGAAAAACAGAGGAAGAGAAGAAGACGAGGGCTAGGACCTGGTAACGACCCCCCGTGTGTCTCATAGTCTGCACTCACCTCCTCGCCCTCTTCACACCCTCCCTCAGCAGTAGTGGGGTGTTACTCAGCGGGTTACTCAGTGCTTTCTGCAGAGATTTCAGCTCCTTGCCAGCGTTCTAGGGAAGATACAGGAGCGTCACTGGTGGCAGTGCCCAGAGCAGGGAAAGTAAGAGTTGTATCATGCACTGTACATCCGTGGTACCTGCAGTCCATACAGGGCCACGAACAGTCTCAGAATATCATTGGCGCCTTCAAAGATCCTAAAAATGCGCAAGTCTCGAAGAACGCGTTCCACTCCTGTGTCCTGGGGAGAGAGGACAAAACCTGGGTCACCACCAAGGAGAACATGTAACGTCACCTACCACACAGCGTTATACCAGGGGTCGTGCAGCCACTGGTCACGTGACACCTGTATACCGGGGACCGCGCAGCCACTGGTCACGTGACACCTGTATACCGGGGACCGTGCAGCCCCTGGTCACGTGACACCTGTATACCGGGGACCGCGCAGCCACTGGTCACGTGACACCTGTATACTGGGGACCGTGCAGCCCCTTGTCACGTGACACCTGTATACCGGGGACCGTGCAGCCCCTGGTCACGTGACACCTGTATACTGGGGACCGCGCAGCCACTGGTCACGTGACACCTGTATACCGGGGACCGCGCAGCCCCTTGTCACGTGACACCTGTATACCGGGGACCGTGCAGCCCCTGGTCACGTGACACCTGTATACCGGGGACCGTGCAGCCCCTGGTCACGTGACACCTGTATACCGGGGACCGTGCAGCCCCTGGTCACGTGACACCTGTATACCGGGGACCGTGCAGCCACTGGTCATGTGACACCTGTATACCGGGGACCGTGCAGCCACTGGTCACGTGACACCTGTATACACGGATGGTGCAGCCCCTGGTCACGTGACACCTGTATACCGGGGACCGTGCAGCCACTGGTCACGTGACACCTGTATACCGGGGACCGTGCAGCCACTGGTCACGTGACACCTGTATACCGGGGACCGTGCAGCCACTGGTCATGTGACACCTGTATACCGGGGACCGTGCAGCCACTGGTCACGTGACACCTCTATACACGGATGGTGCAGCCCCTGGTCACGTGACACCTGTATACCGGGGACCGTGCAGCCACTGGTCATGTGACACCTGTATACCGGGGACCGTGCAGCCACTGGTCACGTGACACCTGTATACACGGATGGTGCAGCCCCTGGTCACGTGACACCTGTATACACGGATGGTGCAGCCCCTGGTCACGTGACACCTGTATACCGGGGACCGTGCAGCCACTGGTCATGTGACACCTTTATACCGGGGACCGTGCAGCCACTGGTCACGTGACACCTGTATACACGGATGGTGCAGCCCCTGGTCACGTGACACCTGTATACACGGATGGTGCAGCCCCTGGTCACGTGACACCTGTATACCGGGGACCGTGCAGCCACTGGTCATGTGACACCTGTATACCGGGGACCGTGCAGCCACTGGTCACGTGACACCTGTATACACGGATGGTGCAGCCCCTGGTCACGTGACACCTGTATACACGGATGGTGCAGCCCCTGGTCACGTGACACCTGTATACCGGGGACCGTGCAGCCACTGGTCACGTGACACCTCTATACCGGGGACCGTGCAGCCACTGGTCACGTGACACCTGTATACACGGATCGTTACCTTCATGAAGCCGTTTCCTCCCAGTATCTGGATACATTCGTCGGCCACCGTCCAGGCTGCCTCCTGCAGGACAAACGCTCCACATCAGGGTCATAGTTGTGGACATCCAGTCACTGGCCATCGCCAGGACCACTAGTGGCATCAGTAACGTGGCAGCCACATATCCTCAGCCACAAACTCACCGAGCCAAACACCTTGCTGATGGCGGCTTCTACCTGGAAGTCCTTGGCTCCGGAGTCCATGTTTGAACTGATCATGTACGCCATGGACTAGATGAAAGGAGGTGGAGTCAGTCACATGATGCCGCAGTGCCCCGCCCCACCCCACCCACCCAGCCACGCCCCTCATTACCTCCGTCACATACTGCAGCACAGCCATACGGCCCAGCTTCTCCTGGATGACGCCAAAGTTATGGAGTTTGTTTCCAAACTGGGAGCGATTTGTGGCATGTTCCACCTGATAGGGAGAGTGACTGCAGTGTAAAGTAGGATACAGTCACCTAAACCCCCCCATCACAGGCCCACCGACCCAATCTAGCCCCCCCCCCCTCCCCATCACAGGCCCACCGACCCAATCTAGCCCCCCCCCTCCCCATCACAGGCCCACCGACCCAATCTAGCCCCCCCCTCTACATCACAGGCCCACCGACCCAATCTAGCCCCCCCCCTCCCCATCACAGGCCCACCGACCCAATCTAGCCCCCCCCCTCCCCATCACAGGCCCACCGACCCAATCTAGCCCCCCCCTCCCCATCACAGGCCCACCGACCCAATCTAGCCCCCCCCTCCCCATCACAGGCCCACCGACCCAATCTAGCCCCCCCCCTCCCCATCACAGGCCCACCGACCCAATCTAGCCCCCCCCTCCCCATCACAGGCCCACCGACCCAATCTAGCCCCCCCCCTCCCCATCACAGGCCCACCGACCCAATCTAGCCCCCCCCCTCCCCATCACAGGCCCACCGACCCAATCTAGCCCCCCCCCCTCCCCATCACAGGCCCACCGACCCAATCTAGCCCCCCCCTCCCCATCACAGGCCCACCGACCCAATCTAGCCCCCCCCCTCCCCATCACAGGCCCAGCGACCCAATCTAGCCCCCCCCCTCCCCATCACAGGCCCACCGACCCAATCTAGCCCCCCCCCTCCCCATCACAGGCCCACCGACCCAATCTAGCCCCCCCCTCCCCATCACAGGCCCACCGACCCAATCTAGCCCCCCCCTCCCCATCACAGGCCCACCGACCCAATCTAGCCCCCCCCTCCCCATCACAGGCCCACCGACCCAATCTAGCCCCCCCCCTCCCCATCACAGGCCCAGCGACCCAATCTAGCCCCCCCTCCCCATCACAGGCCCACCGACCCAATCTAGCCCCCCCCTCCCCATCACAGGCCCACCGACCCAATCTAGCCCCCCCCTCCCCATCACAGGCCCATCCATTATTACCCCCCCGGCACTTACAGCTTTCTGGAGGAGTCCCTTCATGGTGCCGGACATGGCGGCGGCCATCCCGAAGCGGCCGTTGTTGAGGATGTTCATGGCCACCTTGAAGCCGTTCCCTTCACCCCCCAGCACATTCTCTGCCGGGACCCGGACCTCATCGAAGTAGACAGGAGCCGTGTTACTGGCCCGTATGCCCAGCTTCTTATCAGGGGCCCCGCTGCAGAGACAGACAGAGCATGGACATAGGGGACATGGTACTGCCCCCCCCCCTCCCCCATAGGTGACAGGGGCACCCTACACTTACCTGCTCACCCCCTCACCTCTCTCCACGATGAAGGCCGTGATCTTATCCTTCAGCTCCCCGCTGCTGGGGTCCGCCACTTGTGTTCTTGCAAAGACGGTAAATAAATCGGCAATTCCCCCGTTACTAGAAGAGAAATGTTACAGAGGCAGGGGGGCGGAACATCGGGGGGCGGAACATCGGGGGGCGGAACATCGGGGGGCGGAACATCGGGGGGCGGAACATCGGGGGGCGGAACATCGGGGGGCGGAACATCGGGGGGCAGAACATCGGGGGGCAGAATATCGGGGGGCAGAACAGGAACATCGGGGAGCAGGGGGGCGGAACATCGGGGAGCAGGGGGGCGGAACATCGGGGAGCAGGGGGGCGGAACATCGGGGAGCAGGGGGGCGGAACATCGGGGAGCAGGGGGGCGGAACATCGGGGAGCAGGGGGGCGGAACATCGGGGAGCAGGGGGGCGGAACATCGGGGAGCAGGGGGGCGGAACATCGGGGAGCAGGGGGGCGGAACATCGGGGAGCAGGGGGGCGGAACATCGGGGAGCAGGGGGGCGGAACATCGGGGAGCAGGGGGGCGGAACATCGGGGAGCAGGGGGGCGGAACATCGGGGAGCAGGGGGGCGGAACATCGGGGAGCAGGGGGGCGGAACATCGGGGAGCAGGGGGGCGGAACATCGGGGAGCAGGGGGGCGGAACATCGGGGAGCAGGGGGGCGGAACATCGGGGAGCAGGGGGGCGGAACATCGGGGAGCAGGGGGGCGGAACATCGGGGAGCAGGGGGGCGGAACATCGGGGAGCAGGGGGGGCGGAACATCGGGGAGCAGGGGGGCGGAACATCGGGGAGCAGGGGGGCGGAACATCGGGGAGCAGGGGGGCGGAACATCGGGGGGGCAGAACAGGAACATCGGGGGGGGGGGGGCAGAACAGGAACATCGGGGGGCAGGGGGCGGAACATCGGGGGGCAGGAAGGGGAGCCAGCGATAGCAGGGGCAGAACATCGGGGGGCAGAACATCGGGGGGCAGGAAGGGGAGCCAGCGATAGCAGGGGCAGAACATTGGGGGGCAGGCGGCAATGGAGGAGGGCAGAACATTGGGGAGCAGGGGCAGAACATCGGAGGGGGGGCAGATCATCGGGGGGAGCAGGGGCAGAACATCGGGGGGGGGGGCAGGGGCAGAACATCGGAGAGCAGGGGGCAGAACATCGGGGGGGGGCAGGGGCAGAACATCGGGGAGCAGGGGGCAGAACATCGGGGGGGGGGCAGGGGCAGAACATCGGGGGGCAGAACATCGGGGGGCAGGGGCAGAACATTGGGGGGCAGGGGGCAATGGTGGGGGGGTAGGGGGCAGCCAGGGCAGACTCCTCACCTGATCCAGAGCTTGCCCCCAGAGAGGGTGAAGTACTTCCCGCAGGGGCTCTTCTTGGCTGTAGACCTGATGGAGGCCGCATCAGACCCACTGGTCGGCTCAGTGAGACAGTACGCAGCAATAATCTCACCTGGATCAGGAGGAAGAAGAACAGAGGTGGCTCCAATCATCAGCATCACCTGGTCCTCCTGCTCCCCCCCCCCCATGGTCCTCCAGTCCCCCCCCACGGTCCTCCCGCTCCGCCGCCCCCCACGGTCCTCCCGCTCCGCCGCCCCCCACGGTCCTCCCGCTCCACAACCCCCCCCACCCCCCACGGTCCTCCCGCTCCACAACCCCCCCCACCCCCCACGGTCCTCCCGCTCCACCCCCCCCCCCACGGTCCTCCCGCTCCACCCCCCCCCCACGGTCCTCCCGCTCCACCCCCCCCCACGGTCCTCCCGCTCCGCCGCCCCCCACGGTCCTCCCGCTCCGCCGCCCCCCACGGTCCTCCCGCTCCGCCCCCCCCATGGTCCTCCAGCCCCCACCCCATGGTCCCCCCCATGGTCCTCCAGCCCCCCCCCCCACCAATGGTCCTCCGGCCCCCCCCACCCATGGACCTCCAGTCTCACCTGAGGCCAAGCGCGGCAGATACTTCTTCTTCTGCTCCTCATTACCGTACAGAAGGATCCCTTTAAAGCCAATGGACTGATGAGCACCTAAGGTGATGCCCACCCCAAGGTCGTGCTGCCCTACGATCTCCACCAACCGGGCATACTGGGAGACACAACACATCATCAGCACCTGGAGATCTGTCAGGGGCAAAGGTCAGCTCCTCCCACCCCCAACATCTGACACTACAGCAGTACCTGTGTGTTATTCAGCCCGAGCCCACCGAGCTCCGCCGGGACCTGGAGACCAAACGCTCCGAGCTCCTTGAGTGCAGACATGGACCGGTCATCCACCCTCTGGAGGTCGTCATTCAGGGCGGGGTCATTCACCTCCTGGAGGAGAAGACAAGACAAGACGTCTTGTATGGACTGGTCCACAGAGTATTCTGCAAGAACATCTGCTGAGGTACCGACCTCCGTGACCACCCTGCCCAACTCACTGGCCATGGCAACATCTATGCCGGCAAATGTCCTCTGGCACATCTACCCCCCCCCACCTCTCCCATTCCCCCGCCCCCGGCCTCCCCTGCCTCTCCCATTCCTCCGCCCCCGGCCTCCCCTGCCTCTCCCATTCCCCCGCCCCCGGCCTCCCGCCTCTTCCATTACCTCCCCTTCCTCTCCCGTCTGTCCCATGGTCTCCCACCTCTCCCATCCCCGCCCACGGACTGCCGCCTCTCCTGCCTCCGCCTCCTCCTCTCCCGCGGCCTCCCGCCTCCGCCTCCTCCTCTCCCGCGGCCTCCCGCCTCCGCCTCCTCCTCTCCCGCGGCCTCCCGCCTCCGCCTCCTCCTCTCCCGCGGCCTCCCGCCTCCGCCTCCTCCTCTCCCGCGGCCTCCCGCCTCCTCCTCTCCCGCGGCCTCCCGCCTCCGCCTCCTCCTCTCCCGCGGCCTCCCGCCTCCGCCTCTCCCGCGGCCTCCCGCCTCCGCCTCCTCCTCTCCCGCGGCCTCCCGCCTCCGCCTCCTCCTCTCCCGCGGCCTCCCGCCTCCGCCTCCTCCTCTCCCGCGGCCTCCCGCCTCCGCCTCCTCCTCTCCCGCGGCCTCCCGCCTCCGCCTCCTCCTCTCCCGCGGCCTCCCGCCTCCGCCTCCTCCTCTCCCGCGGCCTCCCGCCTCCGCCTCCGCCTCCTCCTCTCCCGCGGCCTCCCGCCTCCGCCTCTCCCGCGGCCTCCCGCCTCCGCCTCTCCCGCGGCCTCCCGCCTCCGCCTCTCCCGCGGCCTCCCGCCTCCGCCTCTCCCGCGGCCTCCCGCCTCCGCCTCTCCCGCGGCCTCCCGCCTCCGCCTCCTCCTCTCCCGCGGCCTCCCGCCTCCGCCTCCTCCTCTCCCGCGGCCTCCCGCCTCCTCCTCTCCCGCGGCCTCCCGCCTCCGCCTCCTCCTCTCCCGCGGCCTCCCGCCTCCGCCTCCTCCTCCTCCTCTCCCGCGGCCTCCCGCCTCCGCCTCCTCCTCTCCCGCGGCCTCCCGCCTCCGCCTCCTCCTCTCCCGCGGCCTCCCGCCTCCTCCTCTCCCGCGGCCTCCCGCCTCCGCCTCCTCCTCTCCCGCGGCCTCCCGCCTCCTCCTCTCCCGCGGCCTCCCGCCTCCGCCTCTCCTGCGGCCTCCCGCCTCCGCCTCTCCCGCGGCCTCCCGCCTCTCCCGCGGCCTCCCGCCTCCGCCTCCTCCTCTCCCGCGGCCTCCCGCCTCCGCCTCCTCCTCTCCCGCGGCCTCCCGCCTCCGCCTCCTCCTCTCCCGCGGCCTCCCGCCTCCGCCTCCTCCTCTCCCGCGGCCTCCCGCCTCCGCCTCCTCCTCTCCCGCGGCCTCCCGCCTCCGCCTCCTCCTCTCCCGCGGCCTCCCGCCTCCTCCTCTCCCGCGGCCTCCCGCCTCCGCCTCCTCCTCTCCCGCGGCCTCCCGCCTCCGCCTCCTCCTCTCCCGCGGCCTCCCGCCTCCGCCTCCTCCTCTCCCGCGGCCTCCCGCCTCCGCCTCCTCCTCTCCCGCGGCCTCCCGCCTCCGCCTCCTCCTCTCCCGCGGCCTCCCGCCTCCGCCTCCTCCTCTCCCGCGGCCTCCCGCCTCCGCCTCCTCCTCTCCCGCGGCCTCCCGCCTCCTCCTCTCCCGCGGCCTCCCGCCTCCTCCTCTCCCGCGGCCTCCCGCCTCTGCCTCCTCCTCTCCCGCCTCTTCCTCCTCCTCTCCCGCGGCCTCCCGCCTCTTCCTCCTCCTCTCCCGCGGCCTCCCGCCTCTTCCTCCTCCTCTCCCGCGGCCTCCCGCCTCTTCCTCCTCCTCTCCCGCGGCCTCCCGCCTCTTCCTCCTCCTCTCCCGCGGCCTCCCGCCTCTTCCTCCTCCTCTCCCGCGGCCTCCCGCCTCTTCCTCCTCTCCCGCGGCCTCCCGCCTCTTCCTCCTTCTCCCGCGGCCTCCCGCCTCTTCCTCCTCTCTAATCCTCTCAATTCTCTTCTAATTCTCTCCCTATACTCTAGGAGTTTGTTTTAAAAATATAATAAAAATCCCTATTTTTTTTTAAAAATGATGGATTTCACTCACCTGAAAGAATCGGGAGACGGGACCGACCAACTCACTGAGGAACTGAGCCTGGTCCTCACTCAGCACTGTATGGAGAGACAATAGAGATGTCATCTGTGTGAAGAGGGTAAGGTGGACCACACCTGCACAGTCCTCCCAGGTCTCACCTGATGGATACGGGAAGACTTGTTGTGTGTGAATGAGACCGGAGAACATCCCCACAGCAAAGGACAGAGACTCCTGGTGAGGAAGGAAGAACCGCATGAGCAGTACAAGACACAGGCAGGTACCTGCCCCCTACACCTGACAGGACCTTATACTACAAGACACAGGCAGGTACCTGCCCCCTACACCTGACAGGACCTTATACTACAAGACACAGGCAGGTACCTGCCCCCTACACCTGACAGGACCTTATACTACAAGACACAGGCAGGTACCTGCCCCCTACACCTGACAGGACCTTATACTACAAGACACAGGCAGGTACCTGCCCCCTACACCTGACAGGACCTTATACTACAAGACACAGGCAGGTACCTGCCCCCTACACCTGACAGGACCTTATACTACAAGACACAGGCAGGTACCTGCCTCCTACACCTGACAGGACCTTATACTACAAGACACGGGCAGGTACCTGCCCCCTACACCTGACAGGACCTTATACTACAAGACACAGGCAGGTACCTGCCCCCTAAACCTGACAGGACCTTATACTACAAGACACAGGCAGGTACCTGCCCCCTACACCTGACAGGACCTTATACTACAAGACACAGGCAGGTACCTGCCTCCTACACCTGACAGGACCTTATACTACAAGACCCAGGCAGGTACCTACCTCCTACACCTGACAGGACCTTATACTACAAGACACAGGCAGGTACCTGCCCCCTACACCTGACAGGACCTTATACTACAAGACACAGGCAGGTACCTGCCCCCTACACCTGACAGGACCTTATACTACAAGACACAGGCAGGTACCTGCCCCCTACACCTGACAGGACCTTATACTACAAGACACAGGCAGGTACCTGCCCCCTACACCTGACAGGACCTTATACTACAAGACCCAGGCAGGTACCTGTCCCCTACACCTGACAGGACCTTATACTACAAGACACAGGCAGGTACCTGCCCCCTACACCTGACAGGACCTTATACTACAAGACACAGGCAGGTACCTACCTCCTACACCTGACAGGACCTTATACTACAAGACACAGACAGGTACCTGCCCCCTACACCTGACAGGACCTTATACTACAAGACACAGGCAGGTACCTGCCCCCTACACCTGACAGGACCTTATACTACAAGACACAGGCAGGTACCTGCCCCCTACACCTGACAGGACCTTATACTACAAGACCCAGGCAGGTACCTGTCCCCTACACCTGACAGGACCTTATACTACAAGACACAGGCAGGTACCTGCCCCCTACACCTGACAGGACCTTATACTACAAGACACAGGCAGGTACCTGCCCCCTACACCTGACAGGACCTTATACTACAAGACACAGGCAGGTACCTGCCCCCTACACCTGACAGGACCTTATACTACAAGACACAGGCAGGTACCTGCCTCCTACACCTGACAGGACCTTATACTACAAGACACAGGCAGGTACCTGCCCCCTACACCTGACAGGACCTTATACTACAAGACACAGGCAGGTACCTGCCCCCTACACCTGACAGGACCTTATACTACAAGACACAGGCAGGTACCTGCCCCCTACACCTGACAGGACCTTATACTACAAGACACAGGCAGGTACCTGCCCCCTACACCTGACAGGACCTTATACTACAAGACACAGGCAGGTACCTGCCCCCTACACCTGACAGGACCTTGTACTACAAGACACAGGCAGGTACCTGCCCCCTACACCTGACAGGACCTTATACTACAAGACACAGGCAGGTACCTGCCCCCTACACCTGACAGGACCTTATACTACAAGACACAGGCAGGTACCTGCCCCCTACACCTGACAGGACCTTATACTACAAGACACAGGCAGGTACCTGCCCCCTACACCTGACAGGACCTTATACTACAAGACACAGGCAGGTACCTGCCCCCTACACCTGACAGGACCTTATACTACAAGACACAGGCAGGTACCTGCCCCCTACACCTGACAGGACCTTATACTACAAGACACAGGCAGGTACCTGCCTCATACACGTGACAGGACCTTATACTACAAGACACAGGCAGGTACCTGCCCCCTACACCTGACAGGACCTTATACTACAAGACACAGGCAGGTACCTGCCCCCTACACCTGACAGGACCTTATACTACAAGACACAGGCAGGTACCTGCCCCCTACACCTGACAGGACCCTATACTACAAGACACAGGCAGGTACCTGCCCCCTACACCTGACAGGACCTTATACTACAAGACACAGGCAGGTACCTGCCCCCTACACCTGACAGGACCTTATACTACAAGACACAGGCAGGTACCTGCCCTCTACACCTGACAGGACCTTATACTACAAGACACAGGCAGGTACCTGCCCCCTACACCTGACAGGACCTTATACTACAAGACACGGGCAGGTACCTGCCTCCTACACCTGACAGGACCTTATACTACAAGACACGGGCAGGTACCTGCCCCCTAAACCTGACAGGACCTTATACTACAAGACACAGGCAGGTACCTGCCCCCTAAACCTGACAGGACCTTATACTACAAGACACAGGCAGGCACCTGCCCCCTACACCTGACAGGACCTTATACTACAAGACACGGGCAGGTACCTGCCCCCTAAACCTGACAGGACCTTATACTACAAGACACGGGCAGGTACCTGCCCCCTACACCTGACAGGACCTTATACTACAAGACACAGGCAGGTACCTACCCCCTACACCTGACAGGACCTTATACTACAAGACCCAGGCAGGTACCTGCCCCCTACACCTGACAGGACCTTATACTACAAGACCCAGGCAGGTACCTGCCCCCTACACCTGACAGGACCTTATACTACAAGACCCAGGCAGGTACCTGCCCCCTACACCTGACAGGACCTTGTACTACAAGACACAGGCAGGTACCTGCCCTCTACACCTGACAGGACCTTATACTACAAGACACAGGCAGGTACCTGCCCTCTACACCTGACAGGACCTTATACTACAAGACCCAGGCAGGTACCTGCCCCCTACACCTGACAGGACCTTATACTACAAGACACAGGCAGGTACCTACCTCCTACACCTGACAGGACCTTATACTACAAGACACAGGCAGGTACCTGCCCCCTACACCTGACAGGACCTTATACTACAAGACACAGGCAGGTACCTGCCCCCTACACCTGACAGGACCTTATACTACAAGACACAGGCAGGTACCTGCCTCATACACGTGACAGGACCTTATACTACAAGACACAGGCAGGTACCTGCCCCTACACCTGACAGGACCTTATACTACAAGACACAGGCAGGTACCTGCCCCCTACACCTGACAGGACCTTATACTACAAGACACAGGCAGGTACCTGCCCCCTACACCTGACAGGACCTTATACTACAAGACACAGGCAGGTACCTGCCCCTACACCTGACAGGACCTTATACTACAAGACACAGGCAGGTACCTGCCCCCTACACCTGACAGGACCTTATACTACAAGACACAGGCAGGTACCTGCCCCCTACACCTGACAGGACCTTATACTACAAGACACAGGCAGGTACCTGCCCCCTACACCTGACAGGACCTTATACTACAAGACACAGGCAGGTACCTGCCCCCTACACCTGACAGGACCTTATACTACAAGACACAGGCAGGTACCTGCCCCCTACACCTGACAGGACCTTATACTACAAGACACAGGCAGGTACCTGCCCCCTACACCTGACAGGACCTTATACTACAAGACACAGGCAGGTACCTGCCCCCTACACCTGACAGGACCTTATACTACAAGACACAGGCAGGTACCTGCCCCCTACACCTGACAGGACCTTATACTACAAGACACAGGCAGGTACCTGCCCCCTACACCTGACAGGACCTTATACTACAAGACACAGGCAGGTACCTGCCCCCTACACCTGACAGGACCTTATACTACAAGACACAGGCAGGTACCTGCCCCCTACACCTGACAGGACCTTATACTACAAGACACAGGCAGGTACCTGCCCCCTACACCTGACAGGACCTTATACTACAAGACACAGGCAGGTACCTGCCCCCTACACCTGACAGGACCTTATACTACAAGACCCAGGCAGGTACCTGCCCCCTACACCTGACAGGACCTTATACTACAAGACACAGGCAGGTACCTGCCCCCTACACCTGACAGGACCTTATACTACAAGACACAGGCAGGTACCTGCCCCCTACACCTGACAGGACCTTATACTACAAGACCCAGGCAGGTACCTGCCCCCTACACCTGACAGGACCTTATACTACAAGACCCAGGCAGGTACCTGCCCCCTACACCTGACAGGACCTTATACTACAAGACCCAGGCAGGTACCTGCCCCCTACACCTGACAGGACCTTATACTACAAGACACAGGCAGGTACCTGCCCCCTACACCTGACAGGACCTTATACTACAAGACCCAGGCAGGTACCTGCCCCCTACACCTGACAGGACCTTATACTACAAGACCCAGGCAGGTACCTACCTCCTACACCTGACAGGACCTTATACTACAAGACCCAGGCAGGTACCTGCCCCCTACACCTGACAGGACCTTATACTACAAGACACAGGCAGGTACCTGCCCCCTACACCTGACAGGACCTTATACTACAAGACCCAGGCAGGTACCTACCTCCTACACCTGACAGGACCTTATACTACAAGACCCAGGCAGGTACCTGCCCCCTACACCTGACAGGACCTTATACTACAAGACACAGGCAGGTACCTGCCCCCTACACCTGACAGGACCTTATACTACAAGACACAGGCAGGTACCTACCTCCTACACCTGACAGGACCTTATACTACAAGACACAGGCAGGTACCTGCCCCCTACACCTGACAGGACCTTATACTACAAGACCCAGGCAGGTACCTACCTCCTACACCTGACAGGACCTTATACTACAAGACACAGGCAGGTACCTGCCCCCTACACCTGACAGGACCTTATACTACAAGACACAGGCAGGTACCTGCCCCCTACACCTGACAGGACCTTATACTACAAGACACAGGCAGGTACCTGCCCCCTACACCTGACAGGACCTTATACTACAAGACACAGGCAGGTACCTGCCCCCTACACCTGACAGGACCTTATACTACAAGACACAGGCAGGTACCTGCCCCCTACACCTGACAGGACCTTATACTACAAGACACAGGCAGGTACCTGCCTCATACACGTGACAGGACCTTATACTACAAGACACAGGCAGGTACCTGCCCCCTACACCTGACAGGACCTTATACTACAAGACACAGGCAGGTACCTGCCCCCTACACCTGACAGGACCTTATACTACAAGACACAGGCAGGTACCTGCCCCCTACACCTGACAGGACCTTATACTACAAGACACAGGCAGGTACCTACCTCCTACACCTGACAGGACCTTATACTACAAGACACGGGCAGGTACCTGCCTCCTACACCTGACAGGACCTTATACTACAAGACACAGGCAGGTACCTGCCCCCTACACCTGACATGGTGAAGAACCTACCGCTGAGATCTTCTGGGCCTCGTGGACCGGCTCCGAGGCCGCGGCAGAGACGCCATCTTTCTCCAGGACGGTCTGAAGAACGGAGCAGATACACATGATAACCCTGAAGAGAGGAAGCCGCTGCAGACACCTACCTGACCGCACTTACCTCAGAGGACTGCGCGTACCCGCGGACACATCCTGATGGACCCCTGAAAGAAAGAAGGCACTTACACACTTCACATACATTACCCCATACAGGGCCGTGCAAAAGTATTCACCCCCACAACATCACATCACCACCAGCGCCCCTGCTATTGCTGGAGTCCTTATGTCTACACAGGGGGGACTGTGAGATACATATATATATATGATGTCTGTATGTCCTGTATATACATATATATATGATGTCTGTATGTCCTGTATATACATATATATATGATGTCTGTATGTCCTGTATATACATATATATATGATGTCTGTCCGTCCTGTATATACATATATATGATGTCTGTATGTCCTGTATATACATATATATATGATGTCTGTCCGTCCTGTATATACATATATATGATGTCTGTATGTCCTGTATATACATATATATATGATGTCTGTCCGTCCTGTATATACATATATATATATATTTACATATATATGATGTCTGTCCGTCCTGTATATACATGATGTCTGTCCGTACTGTATATACATATATATGATGTCTGTCCGTCCTGTATATACATATATATATATATGATGTCTGTCCGTCCTGTATATACATATATATATATATATGTCTGTCCGTCCTGTATATACATATATATATATATGTCTGTCCGTCCTGTATATACATATATATATATGTCTGTCCGTCCTGTATATACATATATATATGTCTGTCCGTCCTGTATATACATATATATATATGTCTGTCCGTCCTGTATATACATATATATATATGTCTGTCCGTCCTGTATATACATATATATATATGTCTGTCCGTCCTGTATATACATATATATATATGTCTGTCCGTCCTGTATATACATATATATATATGTCTGTCCGTCCTGTATATACTTATATATATATGATGTCTGTCCGTCCTGTATATACATATATCTATATGATGTCTGTCCGTCCTGTATATACATATATATATATGATGTCTGTCCGTCCTGTATATACATATATATATATGTCTGTCCGTCCTGTATATACATATATATATATGTCTGTCCGTCCTGTATATACTTATATATATATGTCTGTCCGTCCTGTATATACTTATATATATATATATATATATGATGTCTGTCCGTCCTGTATATACATATATATATATATATATGATGTCTGTCCGTCCTGTATATACATATATATATGATGTCTGTCCGTCCTGTATATACATATATATATGATGTCTGTCCGTCCTGTATATACATATATATATGATGTCTGTCCGTCCTGTATATACATATATATATATATTTACATATATATGATGTCTGTCCGTCCTGTATATACATGATGTCTGTCCGTACTGTATATACATATATATGATGTCTGTCCGTCCTGTATATACATATATATATATATGATGTCTGTCCGTCCTGTATATACATATATATATATATATGTCTGTCCGTCCTGTATATACATATATATATATATGTCTGTCCGTCCTGTATATACATATATATATATGTCTGTCCGTCCTGTATATACATATATATATGTCTGTCCGTCCTGTATATACATATATATATATGTCTGTCCGTCCTGTATATACATATATATATATGTCTGTCCGTCCTGTATATACATATATATATATGTCTGTCCGTCCTGTATATACATATATATATATGTCTGTCCGTCCTGTATATACATATATATATATGTCTGTCCGTCCTGTATATACTTATATATATATGATGTCTGTCCGTCCTGTATATACATATATCTATATGATGTCTGTCCGTCCTGTATATACATATATATATATGATGTCTGTCCGTCCTGTATATACATATATATATATGTCTGTCCGTCCTGTATATACATATATATATATGTCTGTCCGTCCTGTATATACTTATATATATATGTCTGTCCGTCCTGTATATACTTATATATATATATATATATATATGATGTCTGTCCGTCCTGTATATACATATATATATATATATATGATGTCTGTCCGTCCTGTATATACATATATATATGATGTCTGTCCGTCCTGTATATACATATATATATGATGTCTGTCCGTCCTGTATATACATATATATATATATCTATATGATGTCTGTCCGTCCTGTATATACATATATATGATGTCTGTCCGTCCTGTATATACATATATATATGATGTCTGTCCGTCCTGTATATACATATATATGATGTCTGTCCGTCCTGTATATACATATATATATATATCTATATGATGTCTGTCCGTCCTGTATATACATATATATGATGTCTGTCCGTCCTGTATATACATATATATATGATGTCTGTCCGTCCTGTATATACATATATATATGATGTCTGTCCGTCCTGTATATACATATATATGATGTCTGTCCGTCCTGTATATACATATATATATGATGTCTGTCCGTCCTGTTTATACATATATATGATGTCTGTCCGTCCTGTATATACATATATATGATGTCTGTCCGTCCTGTATATACATATATATATGATGTCTGTCCGTCCTGTTTATACATATATATGATGTCTGTCCGTCCTGTATATACATATATATATGATGTCTGTCCGTCCTGTATATACATATATATGATGTCTGTCCGTCCTGTATATACATATATATATGATGTCTGTCCGTCCTGTTTATACATATATATGATGTCTGTCCGTCCTGTATATACATATATATGTCTGTATGTCTTGTATATATGTGTATGTCCTGTATATATAGTCTGTATATATGATGTCTGTCTGTCCTGTATATATAATGTTTGTCTGTCCTGTATATACACATATATAATGTCTGTCTGTCCTGTATATACATATATATGATGTCTGTATGTCTTGTATATATGTGTATGTCCTGTATATATAGTCTGTATATATGATGTCTGTCTGTCCTGTATATACACATATATAATGTCTGTCTGTCCTGTATATACATATATATGATGTCTGTATGTCTTGTATATATGTGTATGTCCTGTATATATAGTCTGTATGTCCTGTATATACATATATATGATGTCTGTATGTCCTGTATATACATATATATGATGTCTGTATGTCCTGTATATACATATATTTGATGTCTGTATGTCCTGTATAGTATAGATACTCACTGTACCACACAAATTATGTAATTACGTCATCATAACAATGACCTTACACAGTGACATTTCCCCCCTGTAAGTGGATAATGGAAGCGCCCAGTGTGTAATTAACAGAGGTCGGACTGAACCACGAAGAAACCAGATAGGTGACAAGGGCTGTACCACCGTCCGGTAGCAGGGGATAAGTAATGCAAGGAAAGAACTCACCCCCGGGAGAGACAACGGAGGAAAGTGCGAGACACAGAGCGCGGGAGCACGGCGGCCATCATGTCACCTCAGGCAGGACAGCGCGCGTCACGTGACCCGGCCCGGCGCGGGGCATTGTGGGAGAGGCATGTCAGGTATCACAGCGCCCCCTATATATATAATATATACACATGTATATATATACTGTACACCTCCTCTATATATACTGTACACCTCCTCTATATATACTGTACACCTCCTCTATATATACACTGTACACCTCCTCTATATATACTGTACACCTCCTCTATATATACTGTACATCTCCTCTATATATACTGTACCCCTCCTCTATATATACTGTACACCTCCTCTATATATACTGTACACCTCCTCTATATATACTGTACATCTCCTCTATATATACTGTACCCCTCCTCTATATATACTGTACACCTCCTCTATATATACTGTACACCTCCTCTATATATACTGTACACCTCCTCTATATATATACTGTACACCTCCTCTATATATACTGTACACCTCCTCTATATATACTGTACACCCCTCTATATATACTGTACACCCCCTCTATATATACTGTACATCTCCTCTATATATACTGTACACCCCCTCTATATATACTGTACACCCCCTCTATATATACTGTACACCCCCTCTATATATACTGTACACCCCCTCTATATGTACTGTACACCTCCTCTATATATACTGTACACCTCCTCTATATATACTGTATACCCCCTCTATATATACTGCACACCTCTATATATACTGTACACCCCCTCTATATATACTGTACACCCCCTCTATATATACTGTACACCCCCTCTATATATACTGTACACCCCCTCTATATGTACTGTACACCTCCTCTATATATACTGTACACCTCCTCTATATATACTGTATACCCCCTCTATATATACTGTACACCTCCTCTATATATACTGTACACCCCCTCTATATGTACTGTACACCCCCTCTATATGTACTGTACACCTCCTCTATATATACTGTACACCTCCTCTATATGTACTGTACATCTCATAGATATATACTGTACACCTCCTCTATATGTACTGTACACCTCCTCTATATATACTGTACACCCCCTCTATATGTACTGTACACCTCCTCTATATGTACTGTACACCTCCTCTATATATACTGTATACCCCCTCTATATATACTGCACACCTCTATATATACTGTACACCCCCTCTATATATACTGTACATCTCATATATATATACTGTACATCTCCTCTATATATACTGTACACCTCCTCTATATATACTGTATACCCCCTCTATATATACTGTACACCTCCTCTATATATACTGTACACCTCCTCTATATGTACTGTACACCTCCTCTATATATACTGTACACCCCCTCTATATATACTGTACACCCCCTCTATATATACTGTACACCCCCTCTATATGTACTGTACACCTCCTCTATATATACTGTACACCTCCTCTATATGTACTGTACACCTCTATATGTACTGTACATCTCATATATATACTGTCCATCTCATATATATATACTGTACACCTCCTCTATATATACTGTACACCCCCTCTATATATACTGTACATCTCATATATATATACTGTACATCTCCTCTATATATACTGTACACCTCCTCTATATATACTGTATACCCCCTCTATATATACTGTACACCTCCTCTATATATACTGTACACCTCCTCTATATATACTGTACACCTCCTCTATATGTACTGTACACCTCCTCTATATATACTGTACACCCCCTCTATATATACTGTACACCTCCTCTCTATATATACTGTACATCTCTTCCATATATACTGTACACCCCCTCTATATATACTGTACACCTCCTCTATATATACTGTACACCTCCTCTATATATACTGTACACCTCCTCTATATACTGTACACCCCCTCTATATATACTGTACACCTCCTCTATATATACTGTACACCTCCTCTATATATACTGTACATCTCCTCTATATATACTGTACACCTCCTCTATATACTGTACATTCCCTCTATATATACTGTACACCTCCTCTATATATACTGTACATCCCCTCTATATATACTGTACACCTCCTCTATATATACTGTACACCCCCTCTATATATACTGTACACCTCCTCTATATGTACTGTACACCTCCTCTATATATACTGTACACCTCCTCTATATATACTGTACACCTCCTCTATATATACTGTACACCCCCTCTATATATACTGTACACCTCCTCTATATATACTGTACACGTCCTCTATATATACTGTACACATCCTCTATATATACTGTACACTTCCTCTATATATACTGTATACCCCCCTCTATATATACTGTACACCCCCTCTGTATATACTGTACACCCCCTCTATATATACTGTACACCTCCTCTATATACTGTAAACCTCCTGTATATGTACCGTACACCTCCTCTATATATATAATGTACACCTCCTCTATATATATAATGTACACCCCCCTCTATATATACTGTACACCTCCTCTATATATACTGTACACCTCCTCTATATATAATGTACACCTACTCTATATATACTGTAAACCCCCTCTATATATACTGTACACCTCCTCTATGTATACTGTACACCTCCTCTATATATACTGTACATCCCCTTTATATATACTGTACACCCCCTCTATATATACCGTACACCTCCTCTATATATACTGTACACCCCCTCTATATATACCGTACACCTCCTCTATATATACTGTACACTTCATCTATATATACTGTACCCCCTCCTCTATATACACTGTACACTTCCTCTATATATACCGTACACCTCCTCTATATATACCGTACACCCCCTCTATATATACTGTACACCCCCTCTATATATACTGACACCCCCTCTATATATACTGTATACCCCCTCTATATATACTGCACACCTCATCTATATATACTGTACACCTCCTCTATATATACTGTACACCTCCTCTATATGTACTGTACACCTCCTCTATATGTACTGTACACCTCCTCTATATATACTGTACACCCCCTCTATATATACTGTACACCCCCTCTATATACTGTACATCCTCTCTATATATTGTACATCCTGATGCTGGAGGTGATCCTCATAGGTCTTGGAGTAGATGATTATATCTTCCAAGTGTAGTTGGATGGTTTCGTAGTTTAGATGTCTCAAACATCTCTCCAATAACCACTTGAATGTGCCTGGGGATTGCATAGGCCGAAGGGCATGTTATTGAACTGGGACAGACCCATTGGGGTGGTGAAGGCCGTCTTCTCCCTATCTTCAGGCGCCTTTGTCACTTGCCGGTACCTACTGGTCAGATCAATGGTGGAGAAGAAGGCAGCCGACCCTAAGGCTGCGAGGGATTCCTCGATTCGAGGCAGCGGATAGGCGTCCTTGTGGTGATATTTCTGATCTTCCTATAGTCACCACAGAAGTGAAGGCTTCCTTCCTTCTTCACAAGGAGCAGCGGGGCAGCCCACGGGCTCTGATTCTCCCGGGTAACATTGGCTGTCTTTATCTTTTACACCAGCTTCTTTGCCTCTTAGTAACGGGCTGGAGGAATTGGCCGATACTTCTCCTTGATGCTGGATGAGGGTAGTCTGCCCAAAGTCCACGGGTGTTTGCTAAAGGCCGGGTGGTGACGCATGACGACATCCAGGACACCTTGTGCTTGGTCTGTGCTTGAGCTCAAGCCACCAGGATTGCTCGGCAGGCTCCCCTTCAGTGCTTTGCTTCACCTCCAGCTGTTGGGAGGCAGACAGGGAGGTTTCCACTAGATTTCAGGGTGGACGCTGATGAGGGTGGCTACGGCTTGGTATCTTCTCAGATCCACTGGGGAGTCTCCCACATTAAGCAGTCTGATGGGTACTTGTCCTCCAGATGCAGTGACTAGGCTCCTGGCTGCCAGAATGGGCAGGTCTTCATCAGCTGGTAGAGCTTCTACCATGGCCTGGTAGTCTTGACCTTGAACACCCATGCAGGCTCGGCACCATACTAACGTATCAGTCCCAGGTTGACTGTGGACAGGTTGAGGATCTTTGATTTAGACTTCTGTTGCGCCGCCAGGACATGTATGATCTCTTGAATCACCTTTCGAGATTCACTGGGCTTCATTGGTCAGGAGTTCTTCAAATAGGCCTTTGGAGGGTGTAACAGGGATGCTCCTCCTCGGCATTTCTCAAAGGTAGCACTGCGAATGGTGGTCACTTGAGAGCTGGTATGGAATAAGGCCGGTAGGGTCACTCCATTTATGGTTATATGAACCATGGGGCGAGACCCCACAAACCCTGGCATCCAGGTGGAACCTTCCTTTGGAGGTTGTCCCGTAGCTTCAAGGGTTTGTCGTTTAACCGACGACATTCATTCTCTTCATGCCTGTATCTACGGCAGTAGCTGCACCACAGTGTTGGTTCTCTCTGACACCAGGTGTTCAGGGATTTTGCCGTAGTCGTACGCTATTTGGCCCGGGAGTCATGGGTAGCGGCTGGCTTTAAGGAACTATCAGGTGTTTTTTCCTCCTGGATGAGGCAGCTACTTCCAACTACGCCAGTGGCTCGAGCATTTTGCTTCTGGTGTCTGCCAGGGTGGTGATTTGCTAGGACAGCGATTTCTGCGGACACTAGAGGCGGTGTTGCCAGTACCGCTGGAGGAAAGGCTGGTGCAGATCCACAGGCTCAGACTCCTCCTGTGGTCCAGCTGGCACGCGTTCTCCCAGGATGTCCATGGCAATCTCCTTGAACTCAAGAAAAGAGGCCTGAGAGTGTTGAAGAGACAGCATTTTAACTGGCATTTATGATACTTATCCAGAAGCCCATTAATAAATTGTTCCCGCAGGGTTTGCTCAGAATCCTCTTTAGGGTCAAGGCGGAGGATAGCCTTCCATGTCTCCTGTAGGGAAAGGGCACAGTCTCTAAGGGACTCTTGGAGCTTCTGTCATTTCCCAAAGAACTTCAGCTTCAGCTCAGAGGCAATAAACTTTTCAAAGGTGGTGCGGAGCCTATTGAGGATTTGGGCCTCATTCTGGCGTTCCGCCTGGGGGCAAGACTTGACTTCCCAGGGAGCGGGTCCCTTTAATTGCCCGGTTAGGATGCCCACCTTCTGTTCTTCTGTGAGCAGATACAGGGTGAAGGTAGCTAGTATCTTAGCTCTAAATTCGGAGAGGGTATGTAACTTTCCTTCATATTGGGGTAACCAGGGAACCCCCAGATAGTAGGGCATAGTCAGGGGCATAATGGTGGTGACACTGGTTGCAGTAGAACTGGATGGGCTCTCTGGGATGTTCGGCATGCTCCGATCCCCTGAGGAGGGCCCAGGTGACAGGAGTTGCTCCAGCTCAGTGTCCTCTTCCTGGGCTGATATGGCTGGGCTGGTCTTTCTGAGTTTGAGGGGCTTAACAATGTCCGTTGCTATGGTTGATGGCTGGTAATGGGGACTTGGTCCCTTTAAGGCACAGTCACTATTCCCTGGGAGGTGAGCCAACTAACCTAGCCTAGGAAACATTCTCTACCCCCCTTAAACTTCCCCAGCGGTAATCACTCAGGATCAGCCGCGGTGACAGCATGGTTCCGGTGCTCATGCTCTCTTTTCCCAGTATAAGGCCAGTCTACAGGGCCAGTATAAGGCCAGTCTACAGGGCCAGTATAAGGCCAGTCTACAGGGCCAGTATATGGCCAGTCTACAGGGCCAGTATAAGGCCAGTCTACAGGGCCAGTATAAGGCCAGTCTACAGGGCCAGTATAAGGACAGTCTACAGGGCCAGTATAAGGACAGTCTACAGGGCCAGTGTAAGGCCAGTGTACAGGGCCGGTATAAGGACAGTCTACAGGGCCAGTATAAGGACAGTGTACAGGGCCAGTATAAGGACAGTGTACAGGGCCAGTATAAGGCCAGTCTACAGGGCCAGTATAAGGCCAGTCTACAGGGCCAGTATAAGGACAGTCTACAGGGCCAGTATAAGGACAGTGTACAGGGCCAGTATAAGGACAGTCTATAGAGCCAGTATAAGGACAGTCTACAGGGCCAGTATAAGGACAGTCTACAGGGCCAGTATAAGGACAGTCTATAGAGCCAGTATAAGGACAGTGTACAGGGCCAGTATAAGGACAGTCTACAGGGCCAGTATAAGGACAGTCTACAGAGCCAGTATAAGGACAGTCTACAGGGCCAGTGTAAGGCCAGTGTACAGGGCCGGTATAAGGCCAGTGTACAGGGCCGGTATAAGGACAGTGTACAGGGCCGGTATAAGGACAGTGTACAGGGCCAGTATAAGGACAGTGTACAGGGCCAGTATAAGGACAGTGTACAGGGCCAGTATAAGGCCAGTCTACAGGGCCAGTATAAGGCCAGTCTACAGGGCCAGTATAAGGCCAGTCTACAGGGCCAGTATAAGGCCAGTCTACAGGGCCAGTATAAGGCCAGTCTACAGGGCCAGTGTAAGGCCAGTGTACAGGGCCAGTATAGGGACAGTCTACAGGGCCAGTATAGGGACAGTCTACAGGGCCAGTATAGGGACAGTGTACAGGGCCGGTATAAGGACAGTGTACAGGGCCAGTATAAGGACAGTGTACAGGGCCAGTATAAGGCCAGTGTACAGGGCCAGTATAAGGACAGTGTACAGGGCCAGTATAAGGACAGTGTACAGGGCCAGTATAAGGACAGTGTACAGGGCCAGTATAAGGACAGTCTACAGGGCCAGTATAAGGACAGTGTACAGGGCCAGTATAAGGACAGACGTGGAGAAGACGTGGTGCAAATAAACTCACGGTTCTTTATTGAACAACAGGTAGCAGGCAACGGCCAAAACGGTCCCAGGTGTGGATTATGGAGATGGAGTGTGTCCTGGTGTGGAAGCTGCAGCTCTGGGTTAGAGTCTCCTGACTCAGTTCCTGGGATTGGTTTCTGTGGCAGCACTGGAGGTGTCTCTGCAGACTGGACCATGTGCTCCCCCTGCACAGGGGTTTTATCCTCCCCCCCTGGTCAGGTGGTAGCACCTCCTCACGTTATGACTACTCCAATGCGTCTGAAACACGGAAAGTGTTCATTATTGAGCCGGAAGTTTTCCTATTCTCCCGCTTTGTGTAAATCCTTCCCTGGTGCCAGGCCTGGGATGTGACAGGAGGGCGGCGCCGGCAGAGACACGGACCAGCCAAAAGGTTAAACGCGGGAACAACAACCATGTGACTGTCCCTCCCCTGGCTGATCATCACGTATGTGCCTAGCATGTTTAACCCCTTGTGAGCCTCCTCCCACTGCCCCCGCTGTCACCAGGTCATGTAACAAGGACCACAATCCCCACAATCCCCCAGGGCATGAAATCCCCTGTAAACCGGATTATGCAGCAGATTAAGAGATTATGAAGTGTCCTGGGAGCAGCGAGATGCCGGCCAAAAAACAAGGTACCGGAGCTCCCCCTCTACCCCACCCAGGGGTCCCCCGATCTTATCATACTGCAGGATGAGGAGGGTATCAGGTGATCTATGTACAGGCGGTCCCCTACTTACAGACGACCCATAGTTACAGACAGACCCCTGTGGATGTTACTATAGTCCCAGGCTGCAGGGATCAGCTGTACGGTGTCTGTAATGAAGATTTATTCTTGGTCCAATTACAGCAAAAAATATTTAAACTCCAATTGTCACTGGGGCCAAAAATATTTCTGTCTGGATCTATAATTATAAAATATGCAGTTTCGACTTACATACAAATTCAACTTAAAAACTAACCTCCGGACCCCATCTTGTACGTAACCCAGGGACTGCCTGTATTTATTACTTCACGGACCTGATACAACGTATTCTGACCCTACAACCTGTACACAGATCTATAGTATAGGGGGAGGGGTGTATTACATGTGTGATATTACATGGGGGGAGGGGGTGTATTACATGTGTGATATTACATGGGGGAGGGGGTGTATTACATGTGTGATATTACATGGGGGAGGGGGTGTATTACATGTGTGATATTACATGGGGGGAGGGGGTGTATTACATGTGTGATATTACATGGGGGGAGGGGGTGTATTACATGTGTGATATTACATGGGGGGAGGGGTGTATTACATGTGTGATATTACATGGGGGAGGGGGGTGTATTACATGTGTGATATTACATGGGGGGAGGGGTGTATTACATGTGTGATATTACATGGGGGAGGGGGTGTATTACATGTGTGATATTACATGGGGGAGGGGGTGTATTACATGTGTGATATTACATGGGGGAGGGGGTGTATTACATGTGTGATATTACATGGGGGGAGGGGGTGTATTACATGTGTGATATTACATGGGGGGAGGGGTGTATTACATGTGTGATATTACATGGGGGGAGGGGTGTATTACATGTGTGATATTACATGGGGGAGGGGTGTATTACATGTGTGATATTACATAGGAGGGGGGTGTATTACATGTGTGATATTACATGGGGGGAGGGGGTGTATTACATGTGTGATATTACATGGGGGGAGGGGGTGTATTACATGTGTGATATTACATGGGGGAGGGGTGTATTACATGTGTGATATTACATGGGGGGAGGGGTGTATTACATGTGTGATATTACATGGGGGAGGGGGTGTATTACATGTGTGATATTACATGGGGGAGGGGTGTATTACATGTGTGATATTACATGGGGGAGGGGTGTATTACATGTGTGATATTACATGGGGGGAGGAGGTGTATTACATGTGTGATATTACATGGGGGAGGGGTGTATTACATGTGTGATATTACATGGGGGAGGGGTGTATTACATGTGTGATATTACATGGGGGGAGGGGGGTGTATTACATGTGTGATATTACATGGGGGGAGGGGGTGTATTACATGTGTGATATTACATGGGGGGAGGGGGTGTATTACATGTGTGATATTACATGGGGGGAGGGGGTGTATTACATGTGTGATATTACATGGGGGGAGGGGGTGTATTACATGTGTGATATTACATGGGGGGAGGGGTGTATTACATGTGTGATATTACATGGGGGGAGGGGGGTGTATTACATGTGTGATATTACATGGGGGGAGGAGGTGTATTACATGTGTGATATTACATGGGGGAGGGGTGTATTACATGTGTGATATTACATGGGGGAGGGGGTGTATTACATGTGTGATATTACATGGGGGGGGGTGTATTACATGTGTGATATTACATGGGGGAGGGGGTGTATTACATGTGTGATATTACATGGGGGGAGGGGGTGTATTACATGTGTGATATTACATGGGGGGAGGGGGTGTATTACATGTGTGATATTACATGGGGGGAGGGGTGTATTACATGTGTGATATTACATGGGGGAGGGGTGTATTACATGTGTGATATTACATGTGGGGAGGGGTGTATTACATGTGTGATATTACATGGGGGAGGGGGTGTATTACATGTGTGATATTACATGGGGGGAGAGGGGTGTATTACATGTGTGATATTACATGGGGGGAGGGGGTGTATTACATGTGTGATATTACATGGGGGAGGGGGTGTATTACATGTGTGATATTACATGGGGGGAGGGGGGTGTATTACATGTGTGATATTACATGGGGGGAGGAGGTGTATTACATGTGTGATATTACATGGGGGGAGGGGGTGTATTACATGTGTGATATTACATGGGGGGAGGGGGGTGTATTACATGTGTGATATTACATGGGGGGAGGGGGGTGTATTACATGTGTGATATTACATGGGGGGAGGGGGGTGTATTACATGTGTGATATTACATGGGGGAGGGGTGTATTTCATGTGTGATATTACATGGGGGAGGGGGTGTATTACATGTGTGATATTACATGGGGGGAGGGGGTGTATTACATGTGTGATATTACATGGGGGAGGGGGTGTATTACATGTGTGATATTACATGGGGGAGGAGGTGTATTACATGTGTGATATTACATGGGGGGAGGGGTGTATTACATGTGTGATATTACATGGGGGAGGAGAGTGTATTACATGTGTGATATTACATGGGGGAGGGGTGTATTACATGTGTGATATTACATGGGGGGAGGGGGGTGTATTACATGTGTGATATTACATGGGGGGAGGGGTGTATTACATGTGTGATATTACATGGGGGGAGGGGGGTGTATTACATGTGTGATATTACATGGGGGGAGGGGATGTATTACATGTGTGATATTACATGGGGGAGGGGGTGTATTACATGAGTGATATTACATGGGGGGAGGTGTGTATTACATGTGTGATATTACATGGGGGGAGGGGGTGTATTACATGTGTGATATTACATGGGGGGAGGGGTGTATTACATGTGTGATATTACATGGTGGAGGGGGTGTATTACATGAGTGATATTACATGGGGGGAGGTGTGTATTACATGTGTGATATTACATGGGGGGAGGGGGTGTATTACATGTGTGATATTACATGGGGGAGGGGTGTATTACATGTGTGATATTACATGGGGGGAGGGGTGTATTACATGTGTGATATTACATGGGGGAGGGGGTATATTACATGTGTGATATTACATGGGGGAGGGGGTGTATTACATGTGTGATATTACATAGGGGGAGTGGTGTATTACATGTGTGATATTACATGGGGGAGGGGGGTGTATTACATGTGTGATATTACATGGGGGGAGGGGGTGTATTACATGGGGGGGAGGGGGTGTATTACATGTGTGATATTACATGGGGGAGGGGGGTGTATTACATGTGTGATATTACATGGGGGAGGGGTGTATTACATGTGTGATATTACATGGGGGAGGGGTGTATTACATGTGTGATATTACATGGGGGAGGGGTGTATTACATGTGTGATATTACATGGGGGAGGGGTGTATTACATGTGTGATATTACATGGGGGGGTGTATTACATGTGTGATATTACATGGGGGAGGGGGTGTATTACATGTGTGATATTACATGGGGGAGGGGGGTGTATTACATGTGTGATATTACATGGGGGAGGGGTGTATTACATGTGTGATATTACATGGGGGGAGGGGGGTGTATTACATGTGTGATATTACATGGGGGGAGGGGGGTGTATTACATGTGTGATATTACATGGGGGAGGGGGGTGTATTACATGTGTGATATTACATGGGGGGAGGGGGGTGTATTACATGTGTGATATTACATGGGGGGAGGGGGTGTATTACATGTGTGATATTACATGGGGGGAGGGGGTGTATTACATGTGTGATATTACATGGGGAGGGGGGTGTATTACATGTGTGATATTACATGGGGGAGGGGTGTATTACATGTGTGATATTACATGGGGGGAGGGGGGCGTATTACATGTGTGATATTACATGGGGGAGGGGGTGTATTACATGTGTGATATTACATGGGGGAGGGGGGTGTATTACATGTGTGATATTACATGGGGGGAGGGGGGTGTATTACATGTGTGATATTACATGTGTGCTATTACATGGGGGAGGAGGTGTATTACATGTGTGATATTACATGGGGGAGGGGGGTGTATTACATGTGTGATATTACATGGGGGGAGGGGGTGTATTACATGTGTGATATTACATGGAGGAGGGGTGTATTACATGTGTGATATTACATGGGGGAGGGGGTGTATTACATGTGTGATATTACATGGGGGAGGGGGTGTATTACATGTGTGATATTACATGGGGGGAGGGGGTGTATTACATGTGTGATATTACATGGGGGGAGGGGGTGTATTACATGTGTGATATTACATGGGGGAGGGGGTGTATTACATGTGTGATATTACATGGGGGGAGGGGGGTGTATTACATGTGTGATATTACATGGGGGGAGGGGTGTATAAGATGTGTGATATTACATGGGGGGAGGGGTAGTATTACATGTGTGATATTACATGGGGGGAGGGGGTGTATTACATGTGTGATATTACATGGGGGAGAGGGTGTATTACATGTGTGATATTACATGGGGGGAGGGGGTGTATTACATGTGTGATATTACATGGGGGAGGGGGGTGTATTACATGTGTGATATTACATGGGGGAGGGGGTGTATTACATGTGTGATATTACATGGGGGGAGGGGGGTGTATTACATGTGTGATATTACATGGGGGGAGGGGTGTATAAGATGTGTGATATTACATGGGGGGAGGGGTGTATTACATGTGTGATATTACATGGGGGGAGGGGTGTATTACATGTGTGATATTACATGGGGGGAGGGGGTGTATTACATGTGTGATATTACATGGGGGAGGGGTGTATAACATGTGTGATATTACATGGGGGGAGGGGGTGTATTACATGTGTGATATTACATGGGGGAGGGGGTGTATTACATGTGTGATATTACATGGGGGGAGGGGGTGTATTACATGTGTGATATTACATGGGGGAGGGGGGTGTATTACATGTGTGATATTACATGGGGGAGGGGTGTATTACATGTGTGATATTACATGTGGGAGGGGTGTATTACATGTGTGATATTACATGGGGGAGGGGTGTATTACATGTGTGATATTACATGGGGGAGGGGTGTATTACATGTGTGATATTACATGGGGGGGTGTATTACATGTGTGATATTACATGGGGGAGGGGGTGTATTACATGTGTGATATTACATGGGGGAGGGGGGTGTATTACATGTGTGATATTACATGGGGGAGGGGTGTATTACATGTGTGATATTACATGGGGGGAGGGGGGTGTATTACATGTGTGATATTACATGGGGGGAGGGGGGTGTATTACATGTGTGATATTACATGGGGGAGGGGGGTGTATTACATGTGTGATATTACATGGGGGGAGGGGGGTGTATTACATGTGTGATATTACATGGGGGGAGGGGGTGTATTACATGTGTGATATTACATGGGGGGAGGGGGTGTATTACATGTGTGATATTACATGGGGAGGGGGGTGTATTACATGTGTGATATTACATGGGGGAGGGGTGTATTACATGTGTGATATTACATGGGGGGAGGGGGGTGTATTACATGTGTGATATTACATGGGGGGAGGGGGTGTATTACATGTGTGATATTACATGGGGGAGGGGTGTATTACATGTGTGATATTACATGGGGGAGGGGTGTATTACATGTGTGATATTACATGGGGGGAGGGGGTGTATTACATGTGTGATATTACATGGGGGGAGGGGGTGTATTACATGTGTGATATTACATGGGGGGAGGGGGTGTATTACATGAGTGATATTACATGGGGGGAGGGGGTGTATTACATGTGTGATATTACATGGGGGGAGGGGGTGTATTACATGAGTGATATTACATGGGGGGAGGGGGTGTATTACATGTGTGATATTACATGGGGGGAGGGGTGTATTACATGTGTGATATTACATGGGGGAGGGGTGTATTACATGTGTGATATTACATGGGGGAGGGGGTGTATTACATGTGTGATATTACATGGGGGAGGGGGTGTATTACATGTGTGATATTACATGGGGGAGGGGGCTGTATTACATGTGTGATATTACATGGGGGAGGGGGTGTATTACATGTGTGATATTACATGGGGGAGGGGGGTGTATTACATGTGTGATATTACATAGGGGGAGGGGTGTATTACATGTGTGATATTACATGGGGGGAGGGGTGTATTACATGTGTGATATTACATGGGGGGAGGGGGGTGTATTACATGTGTGATATTACATGGGGGGAGGGGTGTATTACATGTGTGATATTACATGGGGGGAGGGGTGTATTACATGTGTGATATTACATGGGGGGAGGGGGTGTATTACATGTGTGATATTACATGGGGGAGGGGGGTGTATTACATGTGTGATATTACATGGGGGGAGGGGGTGTATTACATGTGTGATATTACATGGGGGGAGGGGGGTGTATTACATGTGTGATATTACATGGGGGGAGGGGGGTGTATTACATGTGTGATATTACATGGGGGGAGGGGGTGTATTACATGTGTGATATTACATGGGGGGAGGGGGGTGTATTACATGTGTGATATTACATGGGGGGAGGGGGGTGTATTACATGTTTGATATTACATGGGGGGAGGGGGGTGTATTACATGTGTGATATTACATGGGGGGAGGGGGGTGTATTACATGTGTGATATTACATGGGGGGAGGGGGGTGTATTACATGTTTGATATTACATGGGGGGAGGGGGGTGTATTACATGTGTGATATTACATGGGGGAGGGGTGTATTACATGTGTGATATTACATGGGGGGAGGGGGTGTATTACATGTGTGATATTACATGGGGGGAGGGGGTGTATTACATGTGTGATATTACATGGGGGGAGGGGTGTATTACATGTGTAATATTACATGGGGGAGGGGGTGTATTACATGTGTGATATTACATGGGGGAGGGGGTGTATTACATGTGTGATATTACATGGGGGGAGGGATGTATTACATGTGTGATATTACATGGGGGAGGGGTGTATTACATGTGTGATATTACATGGGGGGAGGGGTGTATTACATGTGTGATATTACATGGGGGAGGGGTGTATTACATGTGTGATATTACATGGGGGGAGGGGTGTATTACATGTGTGATATTACATGGGGGAGGGGGGTGTATTACATGTGTGATATTACATGGGAGAGGGGGTGTATTACATGTGTGATATTACATGGGGGGAGGGGTGTATTACATGTGTGATATTACATGGGGGGAGGGGGTGTATTACATGTGTGATATTACATGGGGGGAGGGGGGTGTATTACATGTGTGATATTACATGGGGGGAGGGGTGTATTACATGTGTGATATTACATGGGGGAGGGGTGTATTACATGTGTGATATTACATGGGGGGAGGGGTGTATTACATGTGTGATATTACATGGGGGAGGGGTGTATTACATGTGAGATATTACATGGGGGGAGGGGGTGTATTACATGTGTGATATTACATGGGGGAGGGGGTGTATTACATGTGTGATATTACATGGGAGAGGGGGTGTATTACATGTGTGATATTGCATGGGGGGAGGGGTGTATTACATGTGTGATATTGCATGGGGGGAGGGGGTGTATTACATGTGTGATATTACATGGGGGGAGGGGGGTGTATTACATGTTTGATATTACATGGGGGGAGGGGGGTGTATTACATGTGTGATATTACCTGGGGGAGGGGTGTATTACATGTGTGATATTACATGGGGGGAGGGGTGTATTACATGTGTGATATTACATGGGGGGAGGGGGTGTATTACATGTGTGATATTACATGGGGGGAGGGGTGTATTACATGTGTGATATTACATGGGGGGAGGGGTGTATTACATGTGTGATATTACATGGGGGGAGGGGTGTATTACATGTGTGATATTACATGGGGTAGGGGGTGTATTACATGTGTGATATTACATGGGGGGAGGGGGTGTATTACATGTGTGATATTACATGGGGGGAGGGGGTGTATTACATGTGTGATATTACATGGGGGGAGGGGTGTATTACATGTGTGATATTACATGGGGGAGGGGTGTATCACATGTCTGATATTACATGGGGGAGGGGTGTATTACATGTGTGATATTACATGGGGGGAGGGGTGTATTACATGTGTGATATTACATGGGGGGAGGGGGTGTATTACATGGGAGGAGGAGGTGTATTACATGTGTGATATTACATGGGGGAGGGGGTGTATTACATGTGTGATATTACATGGGGGAGGGGGTGTATTACATGTGTGATATTACATGGGGGGAGGGGGTGTATTACATGTGTGATATTACATGGGGGGAGGGGGTGTATTACATGAGTGATATTACATGGGGGGAGGGGGTGTATTACATGTGTGATATTACATGGGGGGAGGGGGTGTATTACATGAGTGATATTACATGGGGGGAGGGGGTGTATTACATGTGTGATATTACATGGGGGGAGGGGTGTATTACATGTGTGATATTACATAGGGGGAGGGGTGTATTACATGTGTGATATTACATGGGGGAGGGGTGTATTACATGTGTGATATTACATGGGGGGAGGGGTGTATTACATGTGTGATATTACATGGGGGAGGGGGTGTATTACATGTGTGATATTACATGGGGGAGGGGTGTATTACATGTGTGATATTACATGGGGGAGGGGTGTATTACATGTGTGATATTACATGGGGGGAGGAGGTGTATTACATGTGTGATATTACATGGGGGAGGGGTGTATTACATGTGTGATATTACATGGGGGAGGGGTGTATCACATGTGTGATATTACATGGGGGAGGGGTGTATTACATGTGTGATATTACATGGGGGGAGGGGGTGTATTACATGTGTGATATTACATGGGGGGAGGGGGTGTATTACATGAGTGATATTACATGGGGGGAGGGGGTGTATTACATGTGTGATATTACATGGGGGGAGGGGTGTATTACATGTGTGATATTACATAGGGGGAGGGGTGTATTACATGTGTGATATTACATGGGGGGAGGGGTGTATTACATGTGTGATATTACATGGGGGAGGGGGTGTATTACATGTGTGATATTACATGGGGGGAGGGGGTGTATTACATGTGTGATATTACATGGGGGGAGGGGTGTATTACATGTGTGATATTACATGGGGGAGGGGTGTATCACATGTGTGATATTACATGGGGGAGGGGTGTATTACATGTGTGATATTACATGGGGGGAGGGGTGTATTACATGGGGGGAGGAGGTGTATTACATGTGTGATATTACATGGGGGAGGGGGTGTATTACATGTGTGATATTACATGGGGGAGGGGGTGTATTACATGTGTGATATTACATGGGGGGAGGGGGTGTATTACATGTGTGATATTACATGGGGGAGGGGTGTATTACATGTGTGATATTACATGGGGGAGGGGTGTATTACATGTGTGATATTACATGGGGGAGGGGGTGTATTACATGTGTGATATTACATGGGGGAGGGGGGTGTATTACATGTGTGATATTACATGGGGGGAGGGGTGTATTACATGTGTGATATTACATGGGGGGAGGGGGTGTATTACATGTGTGATATTACATGGGGGGAGGGGGGTGTATTACATGTGTGATATTACATGGGGGAGGGGTGTATTACATGTGTGATATTACATGGGAGAGGGGGTGTATTACATGTGTGATATTACATGGGGGAGGGGGTGTATTACATGTGTGATATTACATGGGGGAGGGGGTGTATTACATGTGTGATATTACATGGGGAGGGGGTGTATTACATGTGTGATATTACATAGGGGAGGGGGTGTATTACATGTGTGATATTACATGGGGGGAGGGGGTGTATTACATGTGTGATATTACATGGGGGGAGGGGTGTATTACATGTGTGATATTACATGGGGGGAGGGGGGTGTATTACATGTGTGATATTACATGGGGGGAGGGGGGTGTATTACATGTGTGATATTACATGGGGGAGGGGTGTATTACATGTGTGATATTACATGGGGGAGGGGGTGTATTACATGTGTGATATTACATGTGGAGGGGGTGTATTACATGTGTGATATTACATGGGGGGAGGGGTGTATTACATGTGTGATATTACATGGGGGGAGGGAGTGTATTACATGTGTGATATTACATGGGGGAGGGGATGTATTACATGTGTGATATTACATGGGGGAGGGGGTGTATTACATGTGTGATATTACATGGGGGGAGGGGTGTATTACATGTGTGATATTACATGGGGGGAGGGGGTGTATTACATGTGTGATATTACATGGGGGGAGGGGTGTATTACATGTGTGATATTACATGGGGGGAGGGGGGTGTATTACATGTGTGATATTACATGGGGGAGGGGGTGTATTACATGTGTGATATTACATGGGGAGGGGGTGTATTACATGTGTGATATTACATGGGGGGAGGGGGGTGTATTACATGTGTGATATTACATGGGGGAGGGGTGTATTACATGTGTGATATTACATAGGGGAGGGGGTGTATTACATGTGTGATATTACATGGGGGGAGGGGGTGTATTACATGTGTGATATTACATGGGGGAGGGGTGTATTACATGTGTGATATTACATGGGGGGAGGGGGTGTATTACATGTGTGATATTACATGGGGGAGGGGTGTATTACATGTGTGATATTACATGGGGGAGGGGTGTATTACATGTGTGATATTACATGGGGGGAGGGGGGTGTATTACATGTGTGATATTACATGGGGGGAGGGGGGTGTATTACATGGGGGGAGGAGGTGTATTACATGTGTGATATTACATGGGGGAGGGGGTGTATTACATGTGTGATATTACATGGGGGAGGGGGTGTATTACATGTGTGATATTACATGGGGGGAGGGGGTGTATTACATGTGTGATATTACATGGGGGAGGGGTGTATTACATGTGTGATATTACATGGGGGGAGGGGGGTGTATTACATGTGTGATATTACATGGGGGGAGGGGGTGTATTACATGTGTGATATTACATGGGGGGAGGGGGGTGTATTACATGTGTGATATTACATGGGGGGAGGGGGTGTATTACATGGGGGGAGGAGGTGTATTACATGTGTGATATTACTTGGGGGAGGGGGTGTATTACATGTGTGATATTACATGGGGGGAGGGGGTGTATTACATGTGTGATATTACATGGGGGGAGGGGGTGTATTACATGTGTGATATTACATGCGGGAGGGGGTGTATTACATGTGTGATATTACATGGGGGGAGGGGGTGTATTACATGTGTGATATTACATGGGGGAGGGGTGTATTACATGTGTGATATTACATGGGGGAGGGGTGTATTACATGTGTGATATTACATGGGGGAGGGGTGTATTACATGTGTGATATTACATGGGGGGAGGGGGGTGTATTACATGTGTGATATTACATGGGGGGAGGGGGGTGTATTACATGTGTGATATTACATGGGGGGAGGGGTGTATTACATGTGTGATATTACATGGGGGGAGAGGGGTGTATTACATGTGTGATATTACATGAGGGGAGGGGGTGTATTACATGTGTGATATTACATGGGGGGAGGGGTGTATTACATGTGTGATATTACATGGGGGGAGGGGTGTATTACATGTGTGATATTACATGGGGGGAGGGGTGTATTACATGTGTGATATAACATGGGGGGAGGGGTGTATTACATGTGTGATATTACATGGGGGGAGGGGTGTATTACATGTGTGATATAACATGGGGGGAGGGGGTGTATTACATGTGTGATATTACATGGGGGGAGGGGTGTATTACATGTGTGATATAACATGGGGGGAGGGGTGTATTACATGTGTGATATAACATGGGGGGAGGGGTGTATTACATGTGTGATATAACATGGGGGGAGGGGTGTATTACATGTGTGATATAACATGGGGGGAGGGGTGTATTACATGTGTGATATTACATGGGGGGAGGGGTGTATTACATGTGTGATATTACATGGGGGGAGGGGGTGTATTACATGTGTGATATTACATGGGGGGAGGGGTGTATTACATGTGTGATATAACATGGGGGGAGGGGGATGGGACGTGGCTCGGCGCTGTTATCTTGGTAAGTTGTGTATGAAGGACAGGATCTCAGAGATAAGGGGTGTCCCCGGGAGGAGAGCGGTGGTCTGCTGGAGAGCTGGGATGAAATCCCCAAATCGAGAAAGGGGCTTGATGTTAAGGGGTTAATAAGTGAGCCAGAGCCTCTAGTCCCGCTCCTCGGCATCAGTCCTGCTCTCTCCTCTGCACCGGGGTTACTGCTCTTCTGATGTGAGCGCTCTCCCCAATGTCCCCTCACGTCCTCCAGTAGGCGGCTCCTCATGGATTCGCTCTTTCATCCATCATATCAGTGGTGAGCCCCGAGGTGGCACAGTGTCAGCGTGGGCTTGTGGGTCTTCCAAGGGTCAGTGAGTGAAGAAATAGTGGTAGGGGTGACATCTGCACCTCCCATAAGTGACACCTTATATATCATATATTGTGGAGTATTGTGTGTCCGGCCTGTTGGGGTCTACCGGTAAATTGAAGGTCTAGGTGATGCCTTGTTTACCTAACCTGCGCTCCTTGGCAGATTCCATGTTTTACATGTTTCCTACTCGCTCTAGGAGTCGTTCCTTACTATTGGGTATTTGAAGGATACATAGAAGTAGATTCCCCTGGTCACATGGTACATGTACATCTTCTGTCTGTCATTCCTATGTCTAGGATAAAAGAGGAAATGCTAGAACGTATGACCTCTTAGGTGGAGAGAAGGACCAGTGCCAGACCCCCAGGGCTTCCACATGTGACACATAGCTCCCAACCGTCCCGATTTTGATGAGACTTTCCCGTTTTTCGTACCTCTGCCCCGCGTCATGGGCAGCTATGAGATTGTCACGGATTCTCCCCCCAGGTCCCGCTGCTGTGTCCCGGCGCTGTGTCCGCATAGTAAATACTTTGAAAGCCTGAACTCACAGTACAGAATGGCTTCTACAGACATCGGGAGGGAATCCTTTTCAGAGAAGTGTCGGCTTAGCGGAGAGCAGGGACCACGTCATCAGGTCAGATCAGCATCTGTCCATATATGGTCACTGCATCTCCTAGGGTTCCCCAGAGCAGACATCGGGAGGGAATCCTTTTCAGAGAAGTGTCGGCTTAGCAGAGATAGCAGGGACCACGTCATCAGGTGCAGATCTCTATCCATATATGGTCACTACATCTCCTAGGGTTCCCCAGAGCAGACATCGGGAGGGAATCCTTTTCAGAGAAGTGTCGGCTTAGCGGAGAGCAGGGACCACGTCATCAGGTCAGATCACCATCTGTCCATATATGGTCACTGCATCTCCTAGGGTTCCCCAGAGCAGACATCGGGAGGGAATCCTTTTCAGAGAAGTGTCGGGTTAGCGGAGAGCAGGGACCACGTCATCAGGCTCAGATCTCTATCCATATATGGTCACTACATCTCCTAGGGTTCCCCAGAGCAGACATCGGGAGGGAATCCTTTTCAGAGAAGTGTCGGCTTAGCTGGAGAGCAGGGACCACGTCATCAGGTCAGATCAGCATCTGTCCATATATGGTCACTGCATCTCCTAGGGTTCCCCAGAGCAGACATCAGGAGGGAATCCTTTTCAGAGAAGTGTCGGGTTAGCTGGAGAGCAGGGACCACGTCATCAGGTCAGATCAGCATCTGTCCATATATGGTCACTGCATCTCCTAGGGCTCCCCAGAGCAGACATCGGGAGGGAATCCTTTTCAGAGAAGTGTCGGGTTAGCTGGAGAGCAGGGACCACGTCATCAGGTCAGATCAGTATCTGTCCATATATGGTCTCCAGGGCTTCCCCAGACACAAGCTCTTTATATAATTAAATTAAATAAAGTTTTGGCCAGGCTGAGATTCTATCCTGGGACCCTCTGCACTATAGACAGAAGCTTAACTAACTGAGCTATAAGCCCAGTGATACAGAGCTGAGGATTTCTGGTAACTAAGACATGTTATCTGCCAGTGTTACACTGTGACACAGACTAATGCACTGATATATAGAGAGGGATCTTCTCAGAGATTATTATTGTAATTATTGAGACTATTATTATTATTATTATAAATTTTATTATTTTTATTATTATGGAGATGATTATTAATAATGGTCAAAAAAATAATAATAATAATCTCCATAATAATAATAATAATAATAATAATAGTCTCAATAATTACAATAATCTGAGAAGATCCCTCCCTATATACCAAGGCAGTATATAGTCATAGTTCTTAGTTACCAAAATTCTCCACCTTGTTAATCACAGAGTTTATAGCTCAGTGGGTTGAGGCGCTGTGTTATTATTGTTCGTGGACACTGCAGGTTCTGGGTTCAAATCCCAATGAGGATAATTTTTTTTTTTTATTGAGATGATTTTTATTATTTTAATATGGCTAAAATTTGGGGCGTGGCCAGGGAGTGATTGGGGGTGTGGCTTAGGGGGATCGCGTGCTGCCATTTTGTCCCTCTTTCCCTTTCACAAATGTTGGGAGGTATGTGTGACAGAAATGTAATTCAACAAGCTCCGCGCACCCCAGAGCACCCCATAGCATAGTCTGTGCAGGGGGAAACCCATTAAGCTATGTGCCGGGGCTCCTGGTGGGGACACTCCTTATACATAGCCACTCCGATGCCACTCTGTCTGGCTTGTCCTCTCATCGTTCCAGCTATCCAGATGTCTTCAGCAAGAATGATGAAGGCTGCGATGGTTCTCCTGATCTGTCCTTGGATCCACTCCACCCCAGGGTTCTGTCTATCAGTTATTGTTGCCAGAGGCCCCAGTGGTGTTTTGTTATATTAGAGGATGTGGAGAGACAGTAACTCTACATCCATGACTAGTAAAGGCTCAAACATCTCATATACATGAGTCTCCGAACTTTTCAACAGGTTGATAGGCTGAAATTTTTCAATGCTGGATCTTCAGGATTCAAACAATTTCATCTGTATTCGATGAGGCCACAATATTAAGAATCCCATGTCATGTTTTTGGGCGTGCCCCAGCAGTCTAAGAATTCTCCAAAAACCTATTCCACGAAGAATTGTCTGTGTAGTGATTTATCTGAAGGACAATCTGATTTACTCCCCCTGGGCTCCTCTGCTCCTGGCGTAAAGGTCCCTGGGCTCTCCACTGCTCCTGGTGTGAAGGTCCCTGGGCTCTCCACTGCTCCTGGCGTGAAGGTCCCTGGGCTCTCCACTGCTCCTGGCGTGAAGGTCCCTGGGCTCTCCTCTGCTCACGGCGTGAAGGCCCCTGGGCTCTCCACTGCTCCTGGTGTGAAGGCCCCTGGGCTCTCCACTGATCCTGGCGTGAAGGCCCCTGAGCTCTCCACTGCTCCTGGCGTGAAGGCCCCTGGGATCTCCACTGCTCCTGGCGTGAAGGCCCCTGGGCTCTCCTCTGCTCCTGGCGTGAAGGCCCCTGGGCTCTCCACTGCTCCTGGCGTGAAGGTCCCTGGGCTCTCCACTGCTCCTGGCGTGAAGGTCCCTGGGCTCTCCACTGCTCCTGGCGTGAAGGTCCCTGGGCTCTCCACTGCTCCTGGCGTGAAGCCCCCTGGGCTCTCCACTGCTCCTGGTGTGAAGGCCCCTGGGCTCTCCACTGCTCCTGACGTGAAGGCCCCTGGACTCTCCACTGCTCCTGACTTGAAGGTCCCTGGGCTCTCCTCTGCTACTGGTGTGAAGGCCCCTGGGCTCTCCACTGCTCCTGGCGTGAAGGCCCCTGGACTCTCCACTGCTCCTGGTGTATAGGCCCCTGGGCTCTCCACTGATCCTGGCGTGAAGGCCCCTGGGCTCTCCTCTGCTCCTGGCGTGAAGGCCCCTGGACTCTCCACTGCTCCTGGCGTGAAGGCCCCTGGGCTCTCCACTGCTCCTGGTGTGAAGGCCCCTGGGCTCTCCTCTGCTCCTGGCGTGAAGGTCCCTGGGCTCTCCTCTGCTCCTGGCGTGAAGGTCCCTGGGCTCTCCTCTGCTCCTGACTTGAAGGCCCCTGGGCTCTCCACTGCTCCTGGCGTGAAGGTCCCTGGGCTCTCCACTGCTCCTGACGTGAAGGTCCCTGGGCTCTCCACTTCTCCTAGCGTGAAGGTCCCTGGGCTCTCCACTGCTCCTGGTGTATAGGCCCCTGGGCTCTCCTCTGCTCCTGGCGTGAAGGCCCCTGGACTCTCCACTGCTCCTGGTGTATAGGCCCCTGGGCTCTCCACTGATCCTGGCGTGAAGGCCCCTGGGCTCTCCTCTGCTCCTGGCGTGAAGGCCCCTGGACTCTCCACTGCTCCTGGCGTGAAGGCCCCTGGGCTCTCCACTGCTCCTGGTGTGAAGGCCCCTGGGCTCTCCTCTGCTCCTGGCGTGAAGGTCCCTGGGCTCTCCTCTGCTCCTGGCGTGAAGGTCCCTGGGCTCTCCTCTGCTCCTGACTTGAAGGCCCCTGGGCTCTCCACTGCTCCTGGCGTGAAGGTCCCTGGGCTCTCCACTGCTCCTGACGTGAAGGTCCCTGGGCTCTCCACTTCTCCTAGCGTGAAGGTCCCTGGGCTCTCCACTGCTCCTGGCGTGAAGGCCCCTGGGCTCTCCTCTGCTCCTGGCGTGTAGGCCCCTGGGCTCTCCACTGCTCCTGGCGTGAAGGCCCCTGGGCTCTCCTCTGCTCCGGGTGTGAAGGCCCCTGGGCTCTCCTCTGCTCCTGGTGTGAAGGTCCCTGGGCTCTCCACTGCTCCTGGTGTATAGGCCCCTGGGCTCTCCTCTGCTCCTGGCGTGAAGGCCCCTGGGCTCTCCACTGCTCCTGGCGTGAAGGCCCCTGGGATCTCCACTGCTCCTGGAGTGAAGGTCCCTGGGCTCTCCACTGCTCCTGGCGTGAAGGCCCCTGGGCTCTCCACTGCTCCTGGTGTTTAGGCCCCTGGGCTCTCCACTGCTCCTGGCGTGAAGGCCCCTGGGCTCTCCACTGCTCCTGGCGTGAAGGCCCCTGGACTCTCCACTGCTCCTGGTGTTTAGGCCCCTGGGCTCTCCACTGCTCCTGGCGTGAAGGCCCCTGGGCTCTCCTCTGCTCCTGGCGTGAAGGTCCCTGGGCTCTCCTCTGCTCCTGGCGTGAAGGTCCCTGGGCTCTCCACTGCTCCTGGCGTGAAGGTCCCTGGGCTCTCCACTGCTCCTGGCGTGAAGGCCCCTGGGCTCTCCTCTGCTCCTGGCGTGTAGGCCCCTGGGCTCTCCACTGCTCCTGGCGTGAAGGCCCCTGGGCTCTCCTCTGCTCCGGGTGTGAAGGCCCCTGGGCTCTCCTCTGCTCCTGGTGTGAAGGTCCCTGGGCTCTCCACTGCTCCTGGTGTATAGGCCCCTGGGCTCTCCTCTGCTCCTGGCGTGAAGGCCCCTGGGCTCTCCACTGCTCCTGGCGTGAAGGCCCCTGGGATCTCCACTGCTCCTGGAGTGAAGGTCCCTGGGCTCTCCACTGCTCCTGGCGTGAAGGCCCCTGGGCTCTCCACTGCTCCTGGTGTTTAGGCCCCTGGGCTCTCCACTGCTCCTGGCGTGAAGGCCCCTGGGCTCTCCACTGCTCCTGGCGTGAAGGCCCCTGGACTCTCCACTGCTCCTGGTGTTTAGGCCCCTGGGCTCTCCACTGCTCCTGGCGTGAAGGCCCCTGGGCTCTCCTCTGCTCCTGGCGTGAAGGTCCCTGGGCTCTCCTCTGCTCCTGGCGTGAAGGTCCCTGGGCTCTCCACTGCTCCTGGCGTGAAGGCCCCTGCGCTCTCCACTGCTCCTGGCGTGAAGGTCCCTGGGCTCTCCACTGCTCCTGGCGTGAAGGTCCCTGGGCTCTCCTCTGCTCACGGCGTGAAGGCCCCTGGGCTCTCCACTGCTCCTGGTGTGAAGGCCCCTGGGCTCTCCACTGATCCTGGCGTGAAGGCCCCTGGGCTCTCCACTGCTCCTGGCATGAAGGCCCCTGGGATCTCCACTGCTCCTGGCGTGAAGGCCCCTGGGCTCTCCTCTGCTCCTGGTGTGAAGGTCCCTGGGCTCTCCACTGCTCCTGGTGTATAGGCCCCTGGGCTCTCTTCTGCCCCTGGCGTGAAGGCCCCTGGGCTCTCCTCTGTTCCTGGCATGAAGGCCCCTGGGCTCTCCTCTGCTCCTGGCGTGAAGGTCCCTGGGCTCTCCTCTGCTCCTGGCGTGAAGGCCCCTGGGCTCTCCACTGCTCCTGGCGTGATGGCCCCTGGGCTCTCCTCTGCTCCTGGCGTGAAGGCCCCTGGGCTCTCCTCTGCTCCTGACGTGAAGGCCCCTGGGCTCTCCTCTGCTCCTGGCGTGAAGGCCCCTGGGCTCTCCTCTGCTCCTGGCGTGAAGGCCCCTGGGCTCTCCTCTGCTCCTGGCGTGAAGGCCCCTGGGCTCTCCACTGCTCCTGGCGTGATGGCCCCTGGGCTCTCCTCTGCTCCTGGCGTGAAGGCCCCTGGGCTCTCCTCTGCTCCTGACGTGAAGGCCCCTGGGCTCTCCTCTGCTCCTGGCGTGAAGGCCCCTGGGCTCTCCACTGCTCCTGGTGTGAAGGTCCCTGGGCTCTCCACTGCTCCTGGTGTGAAGGTCCCTGGGCTCTCCACTGCTCCTGGTGTGAAGGCCCCTGGGCTCTCAACTGCTCCTGGTGTGAAGGTCCCTTGGCTCTCCACTGCTCCTGGCGTGAAGGCCCCTGGGCTCTCCACTGCTCCTGGCGTGAAGGCCCCTGGGCTCTCCTCTGCTCCTGGCGTGAAGGCCCCTGGGCTTTCCTCTGCTCCTGGCGTGATGGCCCCTGGGCTCTCCACTGCTCCTGGTGTGAAGGTCCCTGGGCTCTCCACTGCTCCTGGCGTGAAGGCCCCTGGGCTCTCCTCTGCTCCTGGCGTGAAGGTCCCTGGGCTCTCCACTGCTCCTGACTTGAAGGTCCCTGGGCTCTCCACTGCTCCTGGCGTGAAGGTCCCTGGGCTCTCCACTGCTCCTGGTGTGAAGGACCCTGGGCTCTCCTCTGCTCCTGGTGTGAAGGCCCCTGGGCTCTCCTCTGCTCCTGGCGTGAAGGCCCCTGGGCTCTCCTCTGCTCCTGGCGTGAAGGCCCCTGGGCTCTCCTCTGCTCCTGGCGTGAAGGCCCCTGGGCTCTCCTCTGTTCCTGGCGTGAAGGTCCCTGGGCTCTCCACTGCTCCTGGCGTGAAGGTCCCTGGGCTCTCCACTGCTCCTGGTGTGAAGGTCCCTGGGCTCTCCACTGCTCCTGGTGTGAAGGCCCCTGGGCTCTCCACTGCTCCTGGTGTGAAGGTCCCTGGGCTCTCCACTGCTCCTGGTGTGAAGGCCCCTGGGCTCTCCACTGCTCCTGGCGTGAAGGTCCCTGTTCTCTCCTCTGCTCCTGGCGTGAAGGCCCCTGGGCTCTCCTCTGCTCCTGGCGTGATGGCCCCTGGGCTCTCCACTGCTCCTGGTGTGAAGGTTCCTGGGCTCTCCACTGCTCCTGGCGTGAAGGCCCCTGGGCTCTCCTCTGCTCCTGGCGTGAAGGTCCCTGGGCTCTCCTCTGCTCCTGGCGTGAAGGTCCCTGGGCTCTCCACTGCTCCTGGTGTGAAGGCCCCTGGGCTCTCCTCTGCTGAATTTGCTGTTACTTTGGAAAATAGGAAGTTGGGGGTCATCCTGCGGAGATTCAATCAATTTTCACAGGTAAACCCCAGATTAGGGATATCGTAGGACTGAAACAAGTGCTGATTACTTGAGCTGATCCATGGTCACATGCTGTTATGAATGGAGTGGTTATAGGTGGTGACGCGCTGGGTACAAGATCAGGGGTGTAATGGTGGTATGCTCTCACTCTCTGCTACAGATACCCAGACTGTGCTGAACCTGATGGAGCACACCTTGGCCCTGGACGACACTCTAAGAGTCAAAGCTGAGAATCTTATCCGAATTTTCCAGAGTAACTTATTCCAAGCTTTGCTGGGTAAGAATGAGCAAGCATTGGGTTCTGAGTGTAAGACATTTGGGTGCCAAAGCGTCGCAGGTGATATTGGGAGAGCGATGCTTGGTTGTGGGGGGTTGCAGGTTGGTGGGGGCTGATATTTAATTTGACTTTGCCCTTGTTTTTCCCTTGTGCAGATATCCAGGAATATTACGAGATGATGCTTACCTATAACCCGCTGGTGTCCTTGCACAGAGTCTTCAGTGATAGAGTGAGTAGATCCCAGATTTTCACCTCGGGCTTAATTGGTCAAATTATAGGACGCAAATTTGACCTTTTTCTGGATCATGTGAGTGTGGCAGAATATTTAGGGAAAGTATTGGAGTATCTCCAATGGCGGTATACTCCATACCTTCCTTATACCCCAAATTATGTAATGGCCTAACAGGACAACCAGATAAGGCCTTATTTTCAAAATGGGAGTCGATCCTTGAAGCAGAAGACCTTTCCCCCAGATTTAAGATGGTTGGGGCAAGATCAGAGAAGCCATGGTTTTGGAAAAATGGGGGGATATCCACTTCAGATTTATTCATAGAACAATTATTGGTTTCAACATCCCCCCTCCATCCGGCGGCTCCCCAGCAGATGACATTGTGCCCCAAATGCAATATCCCTATGATAGATCTTTACCACGGCATCTGGTTGTGCTCACACTCTCAAACCCTATGGACCCAGGGGCTGAAAGAGGTACGAGAAAAATACCATTTGTCCCTGCCAAACAACCTAGTACTGCTATTGTTCCATGAAGATGTCAGGTTTGCACATATTTGCAGCATAATAGCACTAGTCCGCGAAAACTGGAGTTCTGCGGATGCGCAGTAGCTCAGGCTTCGGAGCCGAGATTCTGCAGCCGCCGGCCTGCGTTCTGCGCATGCGCAGAACTCCAGTTTCATAGCTGCATGCTGAAGCTATCTGGTAGGAGGATCAAAGAATATAGGGGCTAAAAAGAACTATCCTTACATACATTAGATGCACCTACCACTGGATCTACCTTAATAGGGAGCTCCGTAGTGGTAGGTTTCCTTTAAAGGTTGGACTTGATGGGTCCTTTTCCAGCCTTATATACTATAATACTATGATGATATTGCAGGCCGGCTGGGGAAACTAAATCTTCCGGCTAATGTCCCAGAAACCTCCTGAAATGCGGAGGAGACAGTTTGGCACATCAGAAGGATGTGACCTGGAGTGTCTAGTTTCTTTTACATTTCTCATGTTGCAAATGTATGACTGATTTGTGTTCATCTGTGTCCTCATCTCGGTAGTCCTAGAGCAGAGTCCTGTCCACTATCTACCTTCCACAGATGAGCTTTTCCCTTGTGCCTTGCCCTCATCTCTTTAGCCATAGAGCAGAGTCCTGGCCACCATCTACCTCCCATGGATGAACCTGTGCCTGGTGCCATGTTCTCATGCCTGTAGTCATAGAACAGTCGTAGTCCTGTCTTCTGTCTACCTCCCACAGATTAACCTGTGCCGGGTCCTCATCTCTGTAGTCATAGAGCAGAGTCCTGTCCACTGTCTACCACCCACAGATGAGCCTGCCCCTGGTGTCATTTCTTCATCTCTGTAGTCATAGAGCAGAGTCCTGTTCGCTGTCTCCAACCCACAGATGAGCCTGCCCCTGGTGTCATTTCTTCATCTCTGTAGTCATAGAGCAGAGTCCTGTACGCTGTCAGGATTCAGGGGTAGTGGACCCACTGAAGCTGACATCTGGGAGTCTAAGTGACACTCGGTTTTCAACAGATACCGCTCAAAAGTGGGTTGAACTTGCTGCGTCAGGATACCACCAGGCTTGACTTTGCTCACGGTGGTGGCCAAGGCGAGGCGCAGAATCGTAAGGCAGAGACTGAGTCATGGACAGGCAGCACAGGATCAGGGTCGGGGATGTAGCAGAAGGTCAGGACAGGTGGCAAAGGATCAGAGTCAGGAAGGTAGCAGGAAGTCACAACGGAAAAGAAGCAGGCAGTAAGGTACAGCTTTCTCAGAGGCATAGAGCACAAATATCTGGCGGGGTTTGCAGGAAGCTGGACCGCGGGAGATATTGCTGGAGCACGGTGAGGTGAGTCAGGCTGCCGTAGCTATCCAATCAGGACATGGGTCGCAGGAGCACCTGTGACAGTTATCCTCCTCTTTGGCCTCCCCCTCTTCTTGCTCTGGAGAAATCTCCAGGGAACACCGGATGTTTTCTTTGGGCTCCCAGGAGCTTTCTTCTGGCCCGAACCCCTTCCAGTCGATAAGGAAGAACCTCTTCCCTCTAACCGTCTTCATATCCAGGAGCTCCTTTACCTCAAAGACATCGGTGGAATCAGCCTGAGGAGCAGGAGAAGGCAGTTGCCGGGAGAAGAGGTTCTGGATAACTGGCTTCAGAAGAGAGACATGGAAGGAGTACGGGATGCGCATGGTGGTTGGAAGAAGAAGCTTATATGCCATAGGGTTAATCCGCTTTAGCACCTCAAATGGACGAAAAAAGAAACAAGAACCAAGCTTGTATCTGGGAATCTTCAGCCGCACGTACCTAGAAAACAGCCACACTTTATCATCCGGGGAGAAGACTGGAGGAGACCTGGGTTTCTTGTCGGCCTTGGTTTCAGTGCGGGTGGAAGCCCAAAGTAGATATTGACGCATTTGCTCCAGATGGATTTGAGATCTTGAACCAATTCTTCCACCGCAGGAACATCAGAAGGGACAGACAGAGGGAGAGGTGGGCGTGGATGTCGTCCATAGACAATACAGAAGGGGGAGGCCCCGGCAGAATCAGAGTCCAGAGAATTGTATGAGAATCACACCCAAGATTAGAGGTTAGACCAATTGTCTTGTCGAGCGGAGACAAAGTCCCGTAGGTAGCAGCCCAAAGTCTGGTTGACCCTCTCCATTTGCCCATTAGACTGCAGATGATAAGCCCAGTAGAAGTCCAGCTTAAATTGTAGTTGGCTGCACAAAGAACGCTAGGACTTGGAAACCAACTGCACTTCTCGGTCTGAAACGATATGCTGAGGAAGTCCGTAAAGCCGGGAGATGTGAAGGTAGAACAGGCTGGCAAGATGAGGAGCTGACGTAAATCCACAGGAGCTACAAGTCGTTAAGGAGGAATATGTCGCAGAGCTGGTTCTTCCCCAACTACGTCTTAGGCACGAGAGAGGGCAATCAGAGTTCTCTGCTGGAAGAAAATGATTCAAGAAGTGTAAACTAGAGAAGAAGAGAGACCAGCGAGCCTGCCTTGGGTTGAGATGCTGAGCAGTCTACACATATAGGAGGTTCTTGTGGTCTGTATGGATACAGACCGAATGACGAGCTCCTCTAAGGCAAGGCAAGCTTTATGGCCAGAAGTTCCTGATCTCCTATGGAGTAGTTATTCTCTGCAGCTGAGATTTTGGAGAAGAAACCACAAGTGAGGGTTCGGCACTTGGGCCCTTTCTGGGTGAGAACGGCTCTAGCTTCTACCGAGGAAGCATCAACCTCTAGCAGGATCGGCGTTCTTTTTTGTCCGTGCCACAGTGGGAGACACAAGAGAGGAGAAATGCGGTATGAATTGCCGGCAGTAATTGGGGAAGCCCATCCATCTGTTGTTCCTTGTCAGAGATGATGTATCCGAGGAAAGGAAGACTCTTTTGGTGGAATTTGCACTTCTCGAGCTTTGCATATAAGCCATTGGCCCTTGGGTAACTGGGAACTTGCCGTACATGGGCCGGATGCGACTCAAGGTCCGTGAAGAACACCAGATCATTGTCTAGATGGACCACGACACAGGTATAAAGCAAGTCTCTGAAAATGTCATTGAAAAACTCCTAGAACACTGCTGGGTCATTACAGAGTCTAAATGGCATGAAGACCATCACGAGTATTGAAGGTGGTCTTCCATTCATCACCTTCACAAATGTGTATGAGATTATACGCTCCACGTATAACCCTCTGGTTCTGTCTCTTCTCTGTCCCATCTGGTTCTGTCTCTTCTATCTACTCTCCTTCCCCTCTGGTTATGTCTCTTCTATGTCTCCTGTGGTTCTGTTTCTTCTCTCTCCTCTCTCCCCTCTGTCCGCTCCGGTTCTGTCTCTTCTCTGTCCCCTCTGGTTCTGTCTCTTCTCTGTCCCCTCTGGTTCTGTCTCTTCTCTGTCCCCTCTGGTTCTGTCTCTTCTCTGTCCCCTCTGGTTCTGTCTCTTCTCTGTCCCCTCTGGTTCTGTCTCTTCTCTGTCCCCTCTGGTTCTGTCTCTTCTCTGTCCCCTCTGGTTCTGTCTCTTCTCTGTCCCCTCTGGTTCTGTCTCCTCTCTTTCCCCTCTGGTTATGTTTCTTTTCTGTCCCCTCTAGTTCTGTCTCTTCTCTCTCATCTTTTTCTCTGGTTCTGCCTCTTCTCTGTCCCCTCTGGTTCTGTTTCTTCTCTGCCCCCTCTGTCCCGTCTGGTTCTGTCTCTTCTCTTTCCCTTCTGGTTCTGTCTCATCTCTGTCCTCTCTGTCCCGTCTGGTTCTGTCTCTTCTCTCTCCTCTATGTCCCGTCTGGTTCTGTCTCTTCTCTCTCCTCTGTGTCCCCTCTGCTTCTGTCTCTTCTCTCTCCTCTGTGTCCCCTCTGGTCCTGTTTCTTCTCTCTCCTCTGTCCCCTCTGGTTCTGTCTCTTCCCTGTCCCCTCTGGTTCTGTCTCTTCTCTGTCCCCTCTGGTTCTGTCTCTTCTCTGTCCCCTCTGGTTCTGTCTCTTCTCTTTCCCTTCTGGTTCTGTCTCTTCTCTTTCCCTTCTGGTTCTGTCTCTTCTCTTTCCCTTCTGGTTCTGTCTCATCTCTGTCCTCTCTGTCCCGTCTGGTTCTGTCTCATCTCTGTCCTCTCTGCCCTGTCTGGTTCTGTCTCTTCTCTCTCCTCTGTCCCCCCTCTGGTCCTGTCTCTTCTCTCTCCTCTGTCCCCTCTGGTTCTGTCTCTTCTCTGTCCCCTCTGGTTCTGTCTCTTCTCTGTCCCCTCTGGTTCTGTCTCTTCTCTGTCCACTCTGTTTCTCTGGTTCTGTCTCTTCCCTGTCCACTCTGGTTCTGTCTCTTCCCTGTCCACTCTGGTTCTCTCTCTTCTCTGTCCCCTCTGGTTCTGTCTCTTCTCTGTCCCCTCTGGTTCTGTCTCTTCTCTGTCCCCTCTGGTTCTGTCTCTTCTCTCTCTCCTCTCTGGTTCTGTCTCTTCTCTCTCTCCTCTCTGGTTCTGTCTCTTCTCTCTCTCCTCTCTGGTTCTGTCTCTTCTCTCTCTCCTCTCTGGTTCTGTCTCTTCTCTCTCTCCTCTCTGGTTCTGTCTCTTCTCTCTCTCCTCTCTGGTTCTATCTCTTCTCTCTCTCCTCTCTGGTTCTGTCTCTTCTCTCTCTCCTCTCTGGTTCTGTCTCTTCTCTCTCTCCTCTCTGGTTCTGTCTCTTCTCTCTCTCTTCTCTGGTTCTGTCTCTTCTCTCTCTCTTCTCTGTTTCTGTCTCTTCTCGGTATGCGGTATGTCTCTTCTCTGTCCGCTCTGGTTCTGTCTCTTCTCTGTCCCCTCTGGTTCTGTCTCTTCTCTGTCCCCTCTGGTTCTGTCTCTTCTCTGTCCACTCTGTTTCTCTGGTTCTGTCTCTTCCCTGTCCACTCTCTCTCCTCTCTGGTTCTGTCTCTTCTCTCTCTCCTCTCTGGTTCTGTCTCTTCTCTGCCCCCTCTGGTTCTGTCTCTTCTCTGTCCACTCTGTTTCTCTGGTTCTGTCTCTTCCCTGTCCACTCTCTCTCCTCTCTGGTACTGTCTCTTCTCTCTCTCCTCTCTGGTTCTGTCTCTTCTCTCTCTTTTCTCTGGTTCTGTCTCTTCTCGGTATGCGGTATGTCTCTTCTCTGTCCCCTCTGGTTCTGTCTCTTCTCTGTCCCCTCTGGTTCTGTCTTTTCTCTGTCCCCTCTGGTTCTGTCTCTTCTCTCTCCGCTCTGGTTCTGTCTCTTCTCTCTCCGCTCTGGTTCTGTCTCTTTTCTCTCCGCTCTGGTTCTGTCTCTTTTCTCTCCTCTCTGGTTCTGTCTCTTCTCTCTCCGCTATGGTTCTGTCTCTTCTCTCTCCGCTATGGTTCTGTCTCTTCTCTCTCCTCTCTGGTTCTGTCTCTTCTCTCTCCTCTCTGGTTCTGTCTCTTCTCTCTCCGCTCTGGTTCTGTCTCTTCTCTCTCCGCTCTGGTTCTGTCTCTTCTCTCTCCGCTCTGGTTCTGTCTCTTCTCTCTCCGCTCTGGTTCTGTCTCTTCTCTCTCCTCTCTGGTTCTGTCTCTTCTCTCTCCTCTCTGGTTCTGTCTCTTCTCTCTCCTCTCTGGTTCTGTCTCTTCTCTCTCCTCTCTGGTTCTGTCTCTTTTCTCTCCTCTCTGATTCTGTCTCTTCTCTGTCCCCTCTGGTTCTGTCTCATCTCTGTCCACTCTGGTTCTGTCTCTTCTCTGTCCCCTCTGGTTCTCTCTCTTCTCTGTCCCCTCTGGTTCTCTCTCTTCTCTGTCCCCTCTGGTTCTCTCTCTTCTCTGTCCCCTCTGGTTCTCTCTCTTCTCTGTGCCCTCTGGCTCTGTCTCTTCTCTGTCCCCTCTGGTTCTGTCTCTTCTCTGTCTCCTCTGGTTCTGTCTCTTCTCTCTCCTCTCTGTCTCTCTGGTTCTGTCTCTTCTCTCTCCTCTCTGGTTCTGTCTCTGGTTCTGTCTCTTCTCTCTCCCCTCTGGTTCTGTGTCTACTCTCTCCTCTCTGGTTCTGTCTCTTCTCTCTCCTCTCTGGTTCTGTCTCTTCTCTGTCCCCTCTGGTTCTGTCTCTTCTCTCTCCTCTCTGGTTCTGTCTCCTCTCTGTCTCTTAGTCACAGTGTCTTGGTGAGTAAGAGCAGCCTCGCGTGGGTCTCTCTCTCCACCCCCTTGGCTCTGTCTCTGTTCAGCTGTCTCTCCTCCCTCTGCCCTCCTCCCTCTTTCCCGCAGAAGGCTGCAGGCTGCTTTCTTCCTCTCTCGCAGACCCTCTGTCTCTCCTCTCTCTGTCCCTCTGTCTTTCCCCGTCCTCACCCTGTTTTCCCTGCCCCTCTCTCTATCCTCCCACACCAGACGGACGGACGGACAGGAGGCCTGGTGTGGGGGGAGGGAGGGGTGCTCCTGCAGTGATTTTGGATGTGGTTAAGCAGCGGAGGGGACCATGGATTGTCTGTGTATTGTCACCACTAAGGTAAGACCCCAGTGACCCCCGCCTGTGACATGTATGGATGTATGTATATGGAGAGGGAGGCAGATAGTGATGACAAGAGGGGGCGCTACACCACAGGACACCCTACAGCCTCAGCACCTATAGGGGGGGGGGGCATACTGTACATACAGAGAAGAAGCCCCTCACATGAAGGAGCCCAGATAGAGGACACAACATGTGCAGCCACAAGGCAGGCCGCTGGCCGAGGTGCTGAAGGCCCAGAGCTCTGTGTAGTGCTATGTGCATGTATATACTACCCCATACATACCTGTATCCTCCTCTATACTGTACTGGTGCTCTGTGTAGTGCTATGTGCATGTATATACTACCCCATACATACCTGTATCCTCCTCTATACTGTACCAGAGCTCGGTGTAGTCCTATGTACATGTATATACTACCCCATATATACCTGTATCCTCCTCTATACTGTACCGGAGCTCTGTGTAGTCCTATGTATATACTACCCCATATATACCTGTATCCTCCTCTATACTGTACCAGAGCTCGGTGTAGTGCTATGTGCATGTATATACTACCCCATATATACCTGTATCCTCCTCTATACTGTCCCGGAGCTCTGTGTAGTCCTATGTACATGTATATACTACCCCATATATACCTGTATCCTCCTCTATACTGTACCAGAGCTCTGTGTAGTCCTATGTACATGTATATACTACCCCATACATACCTGTATCCTCCTCTATACTGTACCAGAGCTCTGTGTAGTCCTATGTACATGTATATACTACCCCATATATACCTGTATCCTCCTCTATACTGTACCGAAGCTCTGTGTAGTGCTATGTACATGTATATACTACCCCATATATACCTGTATCCTCCTCTATACTGTACCAGAGCTCTGTGTAGTGCTATGTGCATGTATATACTACCCCATATATACCTGTATCCTCCTCTATACTGTACCAGAGCTCTGTGTAGTCCTATGTACATGTATATACTACCCCATATATACCTGTATCCTCCTCTATACTGTACCGGAGCTCTGTGTAGTCATATGTATATACTACCCCATATATACCTGTATCCTCCTCTATACTGTACCAGAGCTCTGTGTAGTGCTATGTGCATGTATATACTACCCCATATATACCTGTATCCTCCTCTATACTGTACCAGAGCTCTGTGTAGTGCTATGTGCATGTATATACTACCCCATATATACCTGTATCCTCCTCTATACTGTACCAGAGCTCTGTGTAGTCCTATGTATATACTACCCCATATATACCTGTATCCTCCTCTATACTGTACCAGAGCTCTGTGTAGTGCTATGTGCATGTATATACTACCCCATATATACCTGTATCCTCCTCTATACTGTACCAGAGCTCTGTGTAGTCCTATGTATATACTACCCCATACATACCTGTATCCTCCTCTATACTGTACCAGAGCTCTGTGTAGTCCTATGTACATGTATATACTACCCCATATATACCTGTATCCTCCTCTATACTGTACCGGAGCTCTGTGTAGTCATATGTATATACTACCCCATATATACCTGTATCCTCCTCTATACTGTACCAGAGCTCTGTGTAGTGCTATGTGCATGTATATACTACCCCATATATACCTGTATCCTCCTCTATACTGTACCAGAGCTCTGTGTAGTCCTATGTATATACTACCCCATATATACCTGTATCCTCCTCTATACTGTACCAGAGCTCGGTGTAGTGCTATGTGCATGTATATACTACCCCATATATACCTGTATCCTCCTCTATACTGTCCCGGAGCTCTGTGTAGTCCTATGTACATGTATATACTATCCCATATATACCTGTATCCTCCTCTATACTGTACCGAAGCTCTGTGTAGTCCAAGTACATGTATACACTACCCCATATATATCTGTATCCTCCTCTATACTGTACCGGAGCTCTGTGTAGTGCTATGTGCATGTATATACTACCCCATATATACCTGTATCCTCCTCTATACTGTCCCGGAGCTCTGTGTAGTCCTATGTACATGTATATACTACCCCATATATACCTATATCCTCCTCTATACTGTCCCGGAGCTCTGTGTAGTGCTATGTGCATGTATATACTACCCCATATATACCTGTATCTTCCTCTATACTGTCCCGGAGCTCTGTATAGTCCTATGTACATGTATATACTACTCCATATATACCTGTATCCTCCTCTATACTGTACCGGAGCTCTGTGTAGTCCTATGTACATGTATATACTACCCCATACATACCTGTATCCTCCTCTATACTGTACTGGTGCTCTGTGTAGTGCTATGTGCATGTATATACTACCCCATATATACCTGTATCCTCCTCTATACTGTACCGGAGCTCTGTGTAGTCCTATGTACATGTATATACTACCCCATATATACCTGTATGCTCCTCTATACTGTACCAGAGCTCGGTGTAGTCATATGTATATACTACCCCATATATACCTGTATCCACCTCTATACTGTACCGGAGCTCTGTGTAGTCCTATGTACATGTATATACTACCCCATATATACCTGTATGCTCCTCTATACTGTACCAGAGCTCTGTGTAGTAATATGTATATACTACCCCATATATACCTGTATGCTCCTCTATACTGTACTGGAGCTCTGTGTAGTCCTATGTATATACTACCCCATATATACCTGTATGCTCCTCTATACTGTACCGGAGCTCTGTGTAGTCATATGTATATACTACCCCATATATACCTGTATGCTCCTCTATACTGTACCGGAGCTCTGTGTAGTGCTATGTGCATGTATATACTACCCCATATATACCTGTATCCTCCTCTATACTGTACCAGAGCTCTGTGTAGTCCTATGTATATACTACCCCATATATACCTGTATCCTCCTCTATACTGTACCAGAGCTCGGTGTAGTGCTATGTGCATGTATATACTACCCCATATATACCTGTATCCTCCTCTATACTGTACCGGAGCTCTGTGTAGTCCTATGTACATGTATATACTACCCCATATATACCTGTATGCTCCTCTATACTGTACCAGAGCTCTGTGTAGTCATATGTATATACTACCCCATATATACCTGTATGCTCCTCTATACTGTACCAGAGCTCTGTGTAGTCCTATGTACAAGTATATACTACCCCATATATACCTGTATGCTCCTCTATACTGTACCAGAGCTCTGTGTAGTCCTATGTACATGTATATACTACCCCATATATACCTGTATCCTCCTCTATACTGTACCGGAGCTCTGTGTAGTGCTATGTGCATGTATATACTACCCCATATATACCTGTATCCTCCTCTATACTGTACCGGAGCTCTGTGTAGTGCTATGTGCATGTATATACTACCCCATATATACCTGTATCCTCCTCTATACTGTACCGGAGCTCTGTGTAGTCCTATGTACATGTATATACTACTCCATATATACCTGTATCCTCCTCTATACTGTACTGGAGCTCTGTGTAGTGCTATGTGCATGTATATACTACCCCATATATACCTGTATCCTCCTCTATACTGTACCGGAGCTCTGTGTAGTCCTATGTACATGTATATACTACCCCATATATACCTGTATGCTCCTCTATACTGTACCAGAGCTCTGTGTAGTAATATGTATATACTACCCCATATATACCTGTATCCTCCTCTATACTGTACTGGAGCTCTGTGTAGTCCTATGTATATACTACCCCATATATACCTGTATGCTCCTCTATACTGTACTGGAGCTCTGTGTAGTCCTATGTATATACTACCCCATATATACCTGTATGCTCCTCTATACTGTACCAGAGCTCTGTGTAGTCCTATGTACATGTATATACTACCCCATATATACGTGTATCCTCCTCTATACTGTACCGGAGCTCTGTGTAGTCCTATGTACATGTATATACTACCCCATATATACCTGTATCCTCCTCTATACTGTACCAGAGCTCTGTGTAGTCCTATGTATATACTACCCCATATATACCTGTATGCTCCTCTATACTGTACTGGAGCTCTGTGTAGTCCTATGTATATACTACCCCATATATACCTGTATGCTCCTCTATACTGTACCGGAGCTCTGTGTAGTCCTATGTATATACTACCCCATATATACCTGTATGCTCCTCTATACTGTACCGGAGCTCTGTGTAGTGCTATGTACATGTATATACTACCCCATATATACCTGTATCCTCCTCTATACTGTACTGGAGCTCTGTGTAGTCATATGTATATACTACCCCATATATACCTGTATGCTCCTCTATACTGTACCAGAGCTCTGTGTAGTCCTATGTACATGTATATACTACCCCATATATACCTGTATCCTCCTCTATACTGTACCGGAGCTCTGTGTAGTCCTATGTACATGTATATACTACCCCATATATACCTGTATCCTCCTCTATACTGTACCAGAGCTCTGTGTAGTCCTATGTACATGTATATACTACCCCATATATACCTGTATGCTCCTCTATACTGTACCGGAGCTCTGTGTAGTCATATGTATATACTACCCCATATATACCTGTATCCTCCTCTATACTGTACCGGAGCTCTGTGTAGTGCTATGTGCATGTATATACTACCCCATATATACCTGTATCCTCCTCTATGCTGTACTGGAGCTCTGTGTAGTGCTATGTGCATGTATATACTACCCCATATATACCTGTATCCTCCTCTATACTGTACCGGAGCTCTGTGTAGTGCTATGTGCATGTATATACTACCCCATATATACCTGTATCCTCCTCTATGCTGTACTGGAGCTCTGTGTAGTGCTATGTGCATGTATATACTACCCCATATATACCTGTATCCTCCTCTATACTGTACCGGAGCTCTGTGTAGTGCTATGTGCATGTATATACTACCCCATATATACCTGTATCCTCCTCTATACTGTACCAGAGCTCTGTGTAGTCCTATGTACATGTATATACTACCCCATATATACCTGTATGCTCCTCTATACTGTACCAGAGCTCTGTGTAGTCCTATGTACATGTATATACTACCCCATATATACCTGTATCCTCCTCTATACTGTACCGGAGCTCTGTGTAGTCCTATGTACATGTATATACTACCCCATATATACCTGTATCCTCCTCTATACTGTACCGGAGCTCTGTGTAGTGCTATGTGCATGTATATACTACCCCATATATACCTGTATCCTCCTCTATACTGTACCAGAGCTCTGTGTAGTCCTATGTATATACTACCCCATATATACCTGTATCCACCTCTATACTGTACCGGAGCTCTGTGTAGTCCTATATATATACTACCCCATATATACCTGTATCCTCCTCTATACTGTACTGGTGCTCTGTGTAGTCCTATGTACATGTATATACTACCCCATATATACCTGTATGCTCCTCTATACTGTACTGGAGCTCTGTGTAGTCCTATGTATATACTACCCCATATATACCTGTATGCTCCTCTATACTGTACCGGAGCTCTGTGTAGTCATATGTATATACTACCCCATATATACCTGTATCCTCCTCTATACTGTACCGGAGCTCTGTGTAGTGCTATGTACATGTATATACTACCCCATATATACCTGTATCCTCCTCTATACTGTACCGGAGCTCTGTGTAGTCCTATGTACATGTATATACTACTCCATATATACCTGTATGCTCCTCTATACTGTACCAGAGCTCTGTGTAGTCCTATGTATATACTACCCCATATATACCTGTATGCTCCTCTATACTGTACCGGAGCTCTGTGTAGTCCTATGTATATACTACCCCATATATACCTGTATCCTCCTCTATACTGTACCGGAGCTCTGTGTAGTCCTATGTACATGTATATACTACTCCATATATACCTGTATGCTCCTCTATACTGTACCAGAGCTCTGTGTAGTCCTATGTACATGTATATACTACCCCATATATACCTGTATGCTCCTCTATACTGTACCAGAGCTCTGTGTAGTCCTATGTACATGTATATACTACCCCATATATACCTGTATGCTCCTCTATACTGTACCAGAGCTCTGTGTAGTCATATGTATATACTACCCCATATATACCTGTATCCTCCTCTATACTGTACCAGAGCTCTGTGTAGTCCTATGTACATGTATATACTACCCCATATATACCTATATCCTCCTCTATACTGTCCCGGAGCTCTGTGTAGTAATATGTATATACTACCCCATATATACCTGTATCCTCCTCTATACTGTACTCGAGCTCTGTGTAGTCATATGTATATACTACCCCATATATACCTGTATCCTCCTCTATACTGTACCAGAGCTCGGTGTAGTGCTATGTGCATGTATATACTACCCCATATATACCTGTATCCTCCTCTATACTGTCCCGGAGCTCTGTGTAGTCCTATGTACATGTATATACTATCCCATATATACCTGTATCCTCCTCTATACTGTACCGGAGCTCTGTGTAGTGCTATGTGCATGTATATACTACCCCATATATACCTGTATCCTCCTCTATACTGTCCCGGAGCTCTGTGTAGTAATATGTATATACTACCCCATATATACCTGTATCCTCCTCTATACTGTCCCGGAGCTCTGTGTAGTAATATGTATATACTACCCCATATATACCTGTATCCTCCTCTATACTGTACCAGAGCTCTGTGTAGTCCTATGTACATGTATATACTACCCCATATATACCTGTATCCTCCTCTATACTGTACTGGAGCTCTGTGTAGTCATATGTATATACTACCCCATATATACCTGTATCCTCCTCTATACTGTACCGGAGCTCTGTGTAGTGCTATGTGCATGTATATACTACCCCATATATACCTGTATCCTCCTCTATACTGTACCGGAGCTCTGTGTAGTCCTATATATATACTACCCCATATATACCTGTATCCTCCTCTATACTGTACCAGAGCTCGGTGTAGTGCTATGTGCATGTATATACTACCCCATATATACCTGTATCCTCCTCTATACTGTACCGGAGCTCTGTGTAGTCCTATATATATACTACCCCATATATACCTGTATCCTCCTCTATACTGTACCAGAGCTCGGTGTAGTGCTATGTGCATGTATATACTACCCCATACATACCTGTATCCTCCTCTATACTGTACTGGTGCTCTGTGTAGTCCTATGTACATGTATATACTACCCCATATATACCTGTATGCTCCTCTATACTGTACTGGAGCTCTGTGTAGTCCTATGTATATACTACCCCATATATACCTGTATGCTACTCTATACTGTACCAGAGCTCTGTGTAGTCCTATGTACATGTATATACTACCCCATATATACCTGTATCCTCCTCTATACTGTACTGGTGCTCTGTGTAGTGCTATGTGCATGTATATACTACCCCTTATATACCTGTATCCTCCTCTATACTGTACCGGAGCTCTGTGTAGTCCTATGTACATGTATATACTACCCCATTTATACCTATATCCTCCTCTATACTGTCCCGGAGCTCTGTGTAGTCCTATGTACATGTATATACTACCCCATATATACCTGTATCCTCCTCTATACTGTACCGGAGCTCTGTGTAGTCCTATGTACATGCATATACTACCCCATATATACCTGTATCCTCCTCTATACTGTACCGGTGCTCTGTGTAGTCCTATGTACATGTATATACTATCCCATATATATCTGTATCCTCCTCTATACTGTACCAGAGCTCTGTGTAGTCCTATGTACATGTATATACTACCCCATATATACCTGTATCCTCCTCTATACTGTACTGGAGCTCTGTGTAATGCTATGTGCATGTATATACTACCCCATATATACCTGTATCCTCCTCTATACTGTACCGGAGCTCTGTGTAATGCTATGTGCATGTATATACTACCCCATATATATCTGTATCCTCCTCTATACTGTACTGGTGCTCTGTGTAGTCATATGTATATACTACCCCATATATACCTGTATCCTCCTCTATACTGTACTGGTGCTCTGTGTAGTCCTATGTACATGTATATACTACCCCATATATACCTGTATGCTCCTCTATACTGTACTGGAGCTCTGTGTAGTCCTATGTATATACTACCCCATATATACCTGTATGCTACTCTATACTGTACCAGAGCTCTGTGTAGTGCTATGTGCATGTATATACTACCCCATATATACCTGTATGCTCCTCTATACTGTACCAGAGCTCTGTGTAGTCCTATGTACATGTATATACTACCCCTCTCTATTCCTGTATCCTCCACTATATAACTGTATACTGTCCCCATATCTATACACCCGATCACTATATACCTGTATACTGTCCTCATATCTATACACCTGATCACTATATACCTGTATACTGTCCTCATATCTATACACCTGATCACTATATACCTGTATACTGTCCCCATATCTATACACCTGTTCACTATATACCTGTATACTGTCCCCATATCTATACACCTGATCACTATATACCTGTATACTGTCCCCATATCTATACACCTGATCACTATATACCTGTATACTGTCCTCATATCTATACACCTGATCACTATATACCTGTATACTGTCCCCATATCTATACACCTGATCACTATATACCTGTATACTGTCCCCATATCTATACACCCGATCACTATACACCTGTATACTGTCCCCATATCTATACACCTGATCACTATATACCTGTATACTGTCCCCATATCTATACACCTGATCACTATATACCTGTATACTGTCCCCATATCTATACACCCGATCACTATACACCTGTATACTGTCCCCATATCTATACACCTGATCACTATATACCTGTATACTGTCCCCATATCTATACACCTGATCACTATACACCTGTATACTGTCCCCATATCTATACACCTGATCACTATATACCTCTATACTGTCCCCATATCTATACACCTGATCACTATATACCTGTATACCGTCCTCATATCTATACACCTGATCACTATATACCTGTATACTGTCCCCATATCTATACACCTGATCACTATATACCTGTATACTGTCCCCATATCTATACACCTGATCACTATATACCTGTATACTGTCCCTATATCTATACACCTGATCACTATATACCTGTATACTGTCCCCATATCTATACACCTGATCACTATATACCTCTATACTGTCCCCATATCTATACACCTGATCACTATATACCTGTATACCGTCCTCATATCTATACACCTGATCACTATATACCTGTATACTGTCCCCATATCTATACACCTGATCACTATATACCTGTATACTGTCCCCATATCTATACACCTGATCACTATATACCTGTATACTGTCCCCATATCTATACACCTGATCACTATATACCTGTATACTGTCCCCATATCTATACACCCGATCACTATATACCTGTATACTGTCCCCATATCTATACACCTGATCACTATATACCTGTATACTGTCCCCATATCTATACACCTGATCACTATATACCTGTATACTGTCCCCATATCTATACACCTGTATACTGTCCCCATATATATACACCTGATCACCATATACCTGTATACTGTCCCCATATCTATACACCTGATCACTATATACCTGTGTACTGTCCTCATATCTATACACCTGATCACTATATACCTGTATACTGTCCTCATATCTATACACCTGATCACTATATACCTGTATACTGTCCCCATATCTATACACCTGATCACTATATACCTGTATACTGTCCCCATATCTATACACCTGATCACTATATACCTGTATACCGTCCCCATATCTATACACCCGATCACTATATACCTGTATACTGTCCCCATATCTATACACCTGATCACTATATACATGTATACTGTCCCCATATCTATACACCTGATCACTATATACCTGTATACCGTCCCCATATCTATACACCTGATCACTATATACATGTATACTGTCCCCATATCTATACACCTGATCACTATATACCTGTATACTGTCCCCATATCTATACACCTGATCACTATATACCTGTATACCGTCCCCATATCTATACACCTGATCACTATATACCTGTATACTGTCCCCATATCTATACACCTGATCACTGTATACCTGTATACTGTCCCCATATCTATGCACCTGATCACTATATACCTGTATACTGTCCCCATATCTATGCACCTGATCACTATATACCTGTATACCGTCCCCATATCTATACACCTGATCACTATATACCTGTATACTGTCCCCATATCTATACACCTGATCACTGTATACCTGTATACTGTCCTCATATCTATACACCTGATCACAATACACCTGTATACTGTCCCCATATCTATACACCTGATCACTATATACCTGTATACTGTCCCCATATCTATACACCTGATCACTATGTACCTGTATAATGTCCCCATATCTATACACCTGATCACTATATACCTGTATACTGTCCCCATATCTATACACCTGATCACTATATACCTGTATACCGTCATCATATCTATACACCTGATCACTATATACCTGTATACTGTCATCATATCTATACACCTGATCACTATATACCTGTATACTGTCCCCATATCTATACACCTGATCACTATATACCTGTATACCGTCATCATATCTATACACCTGATCACTATATACCTGTATACTGTCATCATATCTATACACCTGATCACTATATACATGTATACTGTCCCCATATCTATACACCTGATCACTATATACCTGTATACTGTCCCCATATCTATACACCTGATCACTATATACCTATATACTGTCCCCATATCTATACACCTGATCACTATATACCTGTATACTGTCCCCATATCTATACACCTGATCACTATATACCCGTATACTGTCCCCATATCTATACACCTGATCACTATATACCTGTATACTGTCCCCATATCTATACACCTGATCACTATATACCTGTATACTGTCCCCATATCTATACACCTGATCACTATACACCTGTATACTGTCCCCATATCTATACACCCGATCACTATATACCTGTATACTGTCCCCATATCTATACACCTGTATACTGTCCCCATATCTATACACCTGATCACTATATACCTGTATACTGTCCCCATATCTATACACCTGATCACTATATACCTGTATACTGTCCCCATATCTATACACCTGATCACTATATACCTGTATACTGTCCCCATATCTATACACCTGATCACTATATACCTGTATACTGTCCCCATATCTATACACCTGATCACTATATACCTGTATGCTATTCTATACTGTACCGGAGCTCTGTGTAGTCATATGTATATACTACCCCATACATACCTGTATCCTCCTCTATACTGTACCAGAGCTCTGTGTAGTCCTATGTACATGTATATACTACCCCTCTCTATTCCTGTATCCTCCACTATATAACTGTATACTGTCCCCATATCTATACACCCGATCACTATATACCTGTATACTGTCCTCATATCTATACACCTGATCACTATATACCTGTATACTGTCCTCATATCTATACACCTGATCACTATATACCTGTATACTGTCCCCATATCTATACAGCTGTTCACTATATACCTGTATACTGTCCCCATATCTATACACCCGATCACTATATACCTGTATACTGTCCTCATATCTATACACCTGATCACTATATACCTGTATACTGTCCCCATATCTATACACCTGATCACTATATACCTGTATACTGTCCCCATATCTATACACCTGATCACTATATACCTGTATACTGTCCCCATATCTATACACCTGATCACTATATACCTGTATACTGTCCCCATATCTATACACCTGATCACTATATACCTGTATACTGTCCCCATATCTATACACCTGATCACTATATACCTGTATACTGTCCCCATATCTATACACCTGATCACTATACACCTGTATACCGTCCCCATATCTATATACCTGATCACTATATACCTGTATACCGTCCTCATATCTATACACCTGATCACTATATACCTGTATACTGTCCCCATATCTATACACCTGGTCACTATGTACCTGTATACTGTCCCCATATCTATACACCTGATCACTATATACCTGTATACTGTCCCCATATCTATACACCTGATCACTATATACCTGTATACCGTCATCATATCTATACACCTGATCACTATATACCTGTATACTGTCCCCATATCTATACACCTGATCACTATATACCTGTATACTGTCCCCATATCTATACACCTGATCACTATACACCTGTATACTGTCCCCATATCTATACACCCGATCACTATATACCTGTATTCTGTCCCCATATCTATACACCTGATCACTATATACCTGTATACTGTCATCATATCTATACACCTGATCACTATATACCTGTATACTGTCCCCATATCTATACACCTGATCACTATATACCTGTATACTGTCCCCATATCTATACAGCTGATCACTATATACCTGTGTACTGTCCTCATATCTATACACCTGATCACTATATACCTGTATACTGTCCCCATATCTATACACCTGATCACTATATACCTGTATACTGTCCCCATATCTATACACCTGATCACTATGTACCTGTATACTGTACCCATATCTATACACCTGATCACTATGTACCTGTATACTGTCCCCATATCTATACACCTGATCACTATATACCTGTATACTGTCCCCATATCTATACACCTGATCACTATATACCTGTATACCGTCCCCATATCTATACACCTGATCACTATATACTTGTATACTGTCCCCATATCTATACACCCGATCACTATATACCTGTATACTGTCCCCATATCTATACACCTGATCACTATATACCTGTATACTGTCCCCATATCTATACACCTGATCACTATACACCTGTATACTGTCCCCATATCTATACACCTGATCACTATATACCTGTATACCGTCCCCATATCTATACACCTGATCACTATATACCTGTATACTGTCCCCATATCTATACACCTGATCACTATACACCTGTATACTGTCCCCATATCTATACACCTGATCACTATATACCTGTATACCGTCCCCATATCTATACACCCGATCACTATATACCTGTATACTGTCCCCATATCTATACACCCGATCACTATATACCTGTATACTGTCCCCATATCTATAAACCTGATCACTATACCTGTATACTGGCCCCATATCTATACACCTGATCACTATACACCTGATCACTATATACCTGTATACCGTCCCCATATCTATACACCCGATCACTATATACCTGTATACTGTCCCCATATCTATACACCCGATCACTATATACCTGTATACTGTCCCCATATCTATAAACCTGATCACTATACCTGTATACTGTCCCCATATCTATACACCTGATCACTATACACCTGATCACTATATACCTGTATACTGTCCCCATATCTATACACCTGATCACTATATACCTGTATACTGTCCCCATATCTATACACCCGATCACTATATACCTGTATACTGTCCCCATATCTATACACCTGATCACTATATACCTGTATACTGTCCCCATATCTATACACCTGATCACTATATACCTGTATACTGTCCCCATATCTATACACCTGATCACTATATACCTGTATACTGTCCCCATATCTATACACCTGATCACTATATACCTGTATACTGTCCCCATATCTATACACCTGATCACTATATACCTGTATACTGTCCCCATATCTATACACCTGATCACTATATACCTGTATACTGTCCCCATATCTATACACCTTATCACTATATACCTGTATACTGTCCCCATATCTATACACCTGATCACTATATACCTGTATACTGTCCCCATATCTATACACCTGATCACTATATACCTGTATACTGTCCCCATATCTATACACCTGATCACTATATACCTGTATACTGTCCCCATATCTATACACCTTATCACTATATACCTGTATACTGTCCCCATATCTATACACCTGATCACTATATACCTGTATACTGTCCCCATATCTATACACCTGATCACAATACACCTGTATACTGTCCCCATATCTATACACCTGATCACTATATACCTGTATACTGTCCCCATATCTATACACCTGATCACTATATACCTGTGTACTGTCCCCATATCTATACACCTGATCACTATACACCTGTGTACTGTCCCCATATCTATACACCTGATCACTATATACCTGTATACTGTCCCCATATCTATACACCCGATCACTATATACCTGTATACTGTCCTCATATCTATACACCTGATCACTATACACCTGTGTACTGTCCCCATATCTATACACCTGATCACTATATACCTGTATACTGTCCCCATATCTAAACACCTGATCACTATATACCTGTATACTGTACCCATATCTATACACCCGATCACTATATACCTGTATACTGTCCCCATATCTATACACCTGATCACTATATACCTGTATACTGTCCCCATATCTAAACACCTGATCACTATATACCTATATACTGTCCCCATATCTATACACCTGATCACTATATACCTGTGTACTGTCCCCATATCTATACACCTGATCACTATATACCTGTATACTGTCCCCATATCTATACACCTGATCACTATATACCTGTATACTGTCCCCATATCTATACACCTGATCACTATATACCTGTATACTGTCCCCATATCTATACACCTGATCACTATATACCTGTATACTGTCCCCATATCTATACACCTGATCACTATATACCTGTATACTGTCCCCATATCTATACACCCGATCACTATATACCTGTATACTGTCCCCATATCTGTACACCCGATCACTATATACCTGTATACTGTCCCTATATCTATACACCTGATCACTATATACCTGTATACCGTCCCCATATCTATACACCTGATCACTATATACCTGTATACTGTCCCCATATCTATACACCTGATCACTATATACCTGTATACTGTCCCCATATCTATACACCTGATCACTATATACCTGTATACTGTCCCCATATCTATACACCTGATCACTATGTACCTGTATACTGTCCCCATATCTATACACCTGATCACTATACACCTGTATACTGTCCCCATATCTATACACCTGATCACTATATACCTGTATACTGTCCCCTTATCTAAACACCTGATCACTATATACCTGTATACTGTACCCATATCTATACACCCGATCACTATATACCTATATACTGTCCCCATATCTATACACCTGATCACTATATACCTGTATACCGTCCCCATATCTATACACCTGATCACTATATACCTGTATACCGTCCCCATATCTATACACCTGATCACTATATACCTGTATACTGTCCCCATATCTATACACCTGATCACTATATACCTGTATACTGTCCCCATATCTATAAACCTGATCACTATATACCTGTATACTGTCCCCATATCTATACACCTGATCACTATATACCTGTGTACTGTCCTCATATCTATACACCTGATCACTATATACCTGTATACTGTCCCCATATCTATACACCCGATCACTATATACCTGTATTCTGTCCCCATATCTATACACCTGATCACTATATACCTGTATACTGTCCCCATATCTATACACCTGATCACTATATACCTGTATACTGTCCCCATATCTATACACCTGATCACTATACACCTGTATACTGTCCCCATATCTATACACCTGATCACTATATACCTGTATTCTGTCCCCATATCTATACACCTGATCACTATATACCTGTATACTGTCATCATATCTATACACCTGATCACTATATACCTGTATACTGTCCCCATATCTATACACCTGATCACTATATACCTGTATACTGTCCCCATATCTATACACCTGATCACTATATACCTGTGTACTGTCCTCATATCTATACACCTGATCACTATATACCTGTATACTGTCCCCATATCTATACACCCGATCACTATACACCTGTATACTGTCCCCATATCTATACACCTGATCACTATATACCTGTATACCGTCCCCATATCTATACACCTGATCACTATATATCTGTATACCGTCCCCATATCTATACACCTGATCACTATAAACCTGTTTACTGTCCTCATATCTATACACCTGATCACTATATACCTGTATACTGTCCCCATATCTATACACCTGATCACTATATACCTGTATACCGTCCCCATATCTATACACCTGATCACTATATATCTGTATACCGTCCCCATATCTATACACCTGATCACTATAAACCTGTATACTGTCCTCATATCTATACACCTGATCACTATATACCTGTATACCATCCCCATATCTATACACCTGATCACTATATACCTGTATACTGTCCTTCTATCTATACACCTGATCACTGTATACCTGTATACTGTCCCCATATCTATACACCTGATCACTGTATACCTGTATACTGTCCCCATATCTATACACCTGATTACTATATACCAGTATACTGTCTCCATATCTATACACCTGATCACTATATACCTGTATACTGTCCCCATATCTATACACCTGATCACTATATACCTGTATACTGTCCCCATATCTATACACCTGATCACTATATACCTGTATACCGTCCCCATATCTATACACCTGATCACTATATACCTGTATACTGTCCCCATATCTATACACCTGATCACTATATACCTGTATACTGTCCCCATATCTATACACCCGATCACTATACACCTGTATACTGTCCCCATATCTATACACCTGATCACTATATACCTGTATACTGTCCCCATATCTATACACCTGATCACTATACACCTGTATACTGTCCCCATATCTATACACCTGATCACTATATACCTGTATACTGTCCCCATATCTATGTACCTGATCACTATATACCTGTATACTGTCCCCATATCTATACACCCGATCACTATATACCTGTATACTGTCCCCATATCTATACACCTGATCACTATATACCTGTATACTGTCCCCATATCTATACACCTGATCACTATATACCTGTATACTGTCCCCATATCTATACACCCGATCACTATATACCTGTATACTGTCCCCATATCTATACACCTGATCACTATATACCTGTATACTATCCCCATATCTATACACCTGATCACTATATACCTGTATACTGTCCCCATATCTATACACCTGATCACTATATACCTGTATACCGTCCCCATATCTATGCACCTGATCACTATATACCTGTATACTGTCCCCTTATCTATACACCTGATCACTATATACCTGTATACTGTCCCCATATCTATACACCTGATCACTATACACCTGATCACTATATACCTGTATACTGTCCCCATATCTATACACCTGATCACTATATACCTGTATACTGTCCCCATATCTATACACCCGATCACTATATACCTGTATACTGTCCCCATATCTATACACCCGATCACTATACACCTGATCACTATATACCAGTATGCTGTCCCCATATCTATACACCTGATCACTATATACCTGTATACTGTCCCCATATCTATACACCTGATCACTATATACCTGTGTACTGTCCTCATATCTATACACCTGATCACTATATACCTGTATACTGTCCCCATATCTATACACCCGATCACTATACACCTGTATACTGTCCCCATATCTATACACCTGATCACTATATACCTGTATACCGTCCCCATATCTATACACCTGATCACTATATATCTGTATACCGTCCCCATATCTATACACCTGATCACTATATACCAGTATACTGTCCCCATATCTATACACCTGATCACTATATACCTGTATACTGTCCCCATATCTATACACCTGATCACTGTATACCTGTATACTGTCCCCATATCTATACACCTGATCACTGTATACCTGTATACTGTCCCCATATCTATACACCTGATCACTGTATACCTGTATACTGTCCCCATATCTATACACCTGATCACTGTATACCTGTATACTGTCCCCATATCTATACACCTGATCACTATACACCCGATCACTATATACCTGTATACTGTCCCCATATCTATACACCCGATCACTATATACCTGTATACTGTCCCCATATCTATACACCCGATCACTATACACCTGATCACTATATACCAGTATACTGTCCCCATATCTATACACCTGATCACTATATACCTGTATACTGTCCCCATATCTATACACCTGATCACTATATACCTGTATACTGTCCCCATATCTATACACCTGATCACTATATACCTGTATACTGTCCCCATATCTATGCACCTGATCACTATATACCTGTATACTGTCCCCATATCTATACACCTGATCACTATATACCTGTATACTGTCTCCTTATCTATACACCCGATCACTATATACCTGTATACTGTCCTCATATCTATACACCCGATCACTATATACCTGTATACTGTCCCCATATCTATACACCTGATCACTATATACCTGTATACTGTCCCCATATCTATACACCTGATCACTATATACCAGTATACTGTCCCCATATCTATACACCTGATCACTATATACCTGTATACTGTCCCCATATCTATACACCTGATCACTATATACCTGTATACTGTCCCCATATCTATACACCTGATCACTATATACCTGTATACTGTCCCCATATCTATGCACCTGATCACTATATACCTGTATACCGTCCCCATATCTATACACCTGATCACTATACACCTGTATACTGTCCCCAAATCTATACACCCGATCACTATACACCTGTATACTGTCCCCATATCTATACACCCGATCACTATATACCTGTATACTGTCCCCATATCTATACACCTGATCACTATATACCTGTATACTGTCCCCATATCTATACACCTGATCACTATATACCTGTATACTGTCCCCATATCTATACACCTGATCACTATATACCTGTATACTGTCCCCATATCTATACACCCGATCACTATATACCTGTATACTGTCCTCATATCTATACACCCGATACACCTGGCCGGCTGACATACTTTTTTGTAAATGAGCCCTTACTCTTATGGGATCATCTTTGGCTATTGGGTTATAAGGTTAGTGTGGACTGAGCAGCTCTGTTATAGGGTCATCGTCAGCTGGGTTGGTTGTTTATAGGATCAGTGTTTGCTGGGTAGCACAAGTAAAGGGTGAGCTTTGACTCGTTAGGATTGTTATGAGGTCACTGTAAAGTGGAGTTTGGCGTTGTGTGGGTCAGGTGGATTATTGGTGCTGGCTGTGCAGGTCGGGTGGAGGTGCGGTGCTGGCTGTGTAGGTCGGGTGGAGGTGCCGTGCTGGCTGTGCAGGTCGGGTGGAGGTGCGGTGCTGGCTGTGTAGGTCGGGTGGAGGTGCCGTGCTGGCTGTGTAGGTCGGGTGGAGGTGCCGTGCTGGCTGTGTAGGTCGGGTGGAGGTGCCGTGCTGGCTGTGTAGGTCGGGTGGAGGTGCCGTGCTGGCTGTGTAGGTCGGGTGGAGGTGCCGTGCTTGCTGTGTAGGTCGGGTGGAGGTGGCGTGCTGGCTGTGTAGGTCGGGTGGAGGTGCCGTGATGGCTGTGTAGGTCGGGTGGAGGTGCCGTGATGGCTGTGTAGGTCGGGTGGAGGTGCCGTGATGGCTGTGTAGGTCGGGTGGAGGTGCCGTGATGGCTGTGTAGGTCGGGTGGAGGTGCCGTGATGGCTGTGTAGGTCGGGTGGAGGTGTCGTGATGGCTGTGTAGGTCGGGTGGAGGTGCCGTGATGGCTGTGTAGGTCGGGTGGAGGTGCCGTGATGGCTGTGTAGGTCGGGTGGAGGTGTCGTGATGGCTGTGTAGGTCGGGTGGAGGTGCCGTGATGGCTGTGTAGGTCGGGTGGTGGTGCTGTGATGGCTGTGTAGGTCGGGTGGAGGTGTGGCGCTGGCTGTGTAGGTCGGGTGGAGGTGCCATGATGGCTTTGCAGGTCGGTGGAGGTGCCGTGATGGCGTGTAGGCCTGCTGAAGGTTCTTTTCTGGCTGTGTAGCTTGGGTGGAGATGAGGCGATGGCTGTGTAGGTTGGGTGGAGGTGCGGCGATGGCTGTGTAGGTTGGATGGAAGTTTGGCCCTGGCTGTGTAGGTTGGTTGTATGTTGGGTGGATGTGCGGCGATGGCTGTGTAGGTCGGGTGGAGGTTTGGTTCTGGCGGTGTAGGTTGGGTGGAGGTACAGCGATGGCTGTGTAGGTCGGGTGGAGGTTCGGTGATGGCTGTGTAGGTCGGATGGAGGTTTGGTCCTGGCTGTGTAGGTTGGGTGGAGGTGCGCTGATGGCTGTGGAGGTTGGGTGGAGGTGCGGCTCTGGCTGTGGAGGTCAGGTGGAGGTGCGCTGATGGCTGTGGAGGTTGGGTGGATGTGCGACTCTGGCTGTGGAGGTCGGGTGGAGGTGCGGCGATGGCTGTGTAGGTTGGGTGGAGGTGCGGCGATGGCTGTGTAGGTTGGGTGGAGGTGCGGCGATGGCTGTGTAGGTCGGGTGGAGGTGCGGCGATGGCTGTGTAGGTCGGGTGGAGGTGCGGCGATGGCTGTGTAGGTTGGGTGGAGGTGCGGCGATGGCTGTGTAGGTTGGGTGGAGGTGCGGCGATGGCTGTGTAGGTTGGGTGGAGGTGCGGCGATGGCTGTGTAGGTTGGGTGGCGGTGCGGCGATGGCTGTGTAGGTTGGTTGGCGGTGCGGCGATGGCTGTGTAGGTTGGGTGGAGGTGCGGCGATGGCTGTGTAGGTTGGGTGGAGGTGCGGCGATGGCTGTGTAGGTTGGGTGGCGGTGCGGCGATGGCTGTGTAGGTTGGGTGGAGGTGCGGCGATGGCTGTGTAGGTTGGGTGGAGGTGCGGCGATGGCTGTGTAGGTTGGGTGGAGGTGCGGCGATGGCTGTGTAGGTTGGGTGGAGGTGCGGCCATGGCTGTGTAGGTTGGGTGGAGGTGCGGCGATGGCTGTGTAGGTTGGGTGGAGGTGCGGCGATGGCTGTGTAGGTTGGGTGGAGGTGCGGCGATGGCTGTGTAGGTTGGGTGGAGGTGCGGCGATGGCTGTGTAGGTTGGGTGGAGGTGCGGCGATGGCTGTGTAGGTTGGGTGGAGGTGCGGCGATGGCTGTGTAGGTTGGGTGGCGGTGCGGCGATGGCTGTGTAGGTTGGGTGGAGGTGCGGCGATGGCTGTGTAGGTTGGGTGGAGGTGCGGCGATGGCTGTGTAGGTTGGGTGGAGGTGCGGCGATGGCTGTGTTGGTTGGGTGGAGGTGCGGCGATGGCTGTGTAGGTTGGGTGGAGGTGCGGCGATGGCTGTGTAGGTTGGGTGGAGGTGCGGCGATGGCTGTGTAGGTTGGGTGGAGGTGCGGCGATGGCTGTGTAGGTCTATGTCTGGTTTGTGGAATACTGTTGGTCTCTCCTGTCCTCCCCTCCTCATTTGACTCAGTGATTTGCCATATTTGGAGCAGATGTGATTAACATGGAGACGTCTCATGGGCCTCACTCTCATTTCATACTTTCTTAATTATACTTTTGAAATTAATCGAAAAAAGTAAAGAAATAAATAGAGAAATAATGAATAATTCTGGCCGTCCTCTCAATGGGCGTGTCTTTGTGTCAGGGGTTACATCAGGGGTCACTTGCTCACCTGTGCATCTCTCTGCCCACCAGCGCGGCACATGTGCATCTTCCCTGTCCCCGTTCCTCCGGCCATGTGCACGTGTTCCCGTCTCCAAGGGCGCGTATGCGCCGGCTTTAGATGATTTAAAGGCCCAGAGCATTGTTAGTTGGCGCTGGCCATTTTCCTGAATTTCATGTAAACCAGCCTCTCCCTGCACTCCCTGCCGGATCTTCATGCCTAGTGCCGTAGAAAAAGCTTATTCCCATGCCCTTTGATGTTGGGTGTTTTCCCGTTGTTGACCCGGTTCCGTTCCTGACTCTGCTCCTCTGCTGCCTGCCTTGACCTGTTGTTACTCTGATCCCGTGCTGCCCATCCTGACCTCCTGCCTGTCCCCGACTACGATTCTGCTCAGTGTCTCTGTACCTCGCCTTAGCTACCACCGTGGACAAGTCGCACCTGTGTAAAGACCTGGGGGTACCATGCCGCAGCATGTCCAACCTGCTTTACGGTGGGCTCTGGTGAAAGCCGGGTACCACTTAGATTCCGGTCCCAGGTGTCAACGTCCGCGGTGGTCCAGTGGGTCCACTCCCCTCCATGATGTCAGCACTGCATGATAATACCCAGCATGCTGAGTTGTCATGTGTTATTAAAGGACATCTACCACCCAGTCCGTGCCCCCTCTGGGAGGATCCGCTCCTCTTAGCTTCTTATGCCCTGGTTTGTACAAAAAAAAGACTTTTAAAATGATGTACATGGGGTGTTAATGGAGCCCAGAGCGCCTCAGGCTCATTTGCATATTTTAAAGCCTCTTGTTCTTGAAAACAAGGGCATAAGAAGCTAAAAGAAGAGCAGATGCACCAGAGGGGGCGCACAAGCAGGTCAGTGCTTGGTTTACAATCCTTCTATCCTAGATAGATGTCCTTTCATGTGTGTGCCCTATAGTTCTTTTATCAGGTCTCTAGGTGATGTGTATCATATGGAAGGTATAGAAAAAATATGTAAATATATTGTAAATATTGTTTATGTCATGAGGTTGAGGTTGTGTAACACTGTGACATTGCCTTGTATCCACATGGGAATATATACGAGACGGATGCTGCGTTCCTGTATTGGATTTGTTGTACTTCGGGGAGTCAGACCTTGGCAAGCCAGCACCCGCAGTAATAGTGTCGCAGAGTAACCAGGAGATCCCTGATCCGGGTCTGGGAGCAGATCCACAATCCGCCAGTTCATCGAGAGACTTCCCGGGCCTAGTGCACAGGGCACAGGGGGAATCGAGTCGCACATATGACTGACATCCGCCTGTCATGTTAGTGTTTCTCAATTTAGCGTTCTGCCCTCACATGGTTGATGATTGAAGTCCGCATTTTTTTATCCTTCAAGATGATTTTACTCTTTTCTTCAACCTGGTCCAATGGATTCCATCAGTTTTTGAGATGTTTATTACAAAGCTACTGTAGGTTGTGATCTGATCACCAGGGCTAGGACCAGATAAATGTACGTGACTGAAACAAGGACAATTTAGGTAGTGGAAAATATTTTCATGGAATGATGGATATTATGGGAGGAGTATAGATTTATTTTAGAAAAATTGTGTTGGGTATGCATGAAGAGCTGTTGTGTATGAGGATGGGTGTACATGCACATAATATAGACATGTATTATGGGTTGTGTGTTATAAGAACAGGTTCACATGGTGTTTAACCAGGACTGGTGTAGCCGGTGTGTATTATAAGAACGGGTATAGATGGTGTGTAATGGTGTGTTGATGTAGATGGTATTTAACGAGGACCGGTGTAGATGGTGTGTAACAGGGACGGATGTAGATGGTGTGTATTATAAGAACAGGTGTAGGTGGTTTGTAACGAGGACTGGTGTAGCTGGTGTGTGTTATAAGAACAGATGATGTCTAATGAGGTTAACTCAGATGGTATCTAATGAGGGCGGTTGTAGATGGTGTGTAATGAGAACAAGTGTGGACGGTATGTATGATAAGAACAGGTGTAGATGGTGTGTATAATAAAAACGGGTGTAATGGGGATGGATGTTGACAGCGTGTAGCTGGTGTATTGGAAGGACGACGTGTAGCTGGTGTATTGGAAGGACGGCGTGTAGCTGGTGTATTGGAAGGACGGCGTGTAGCTGGTGTATTGGAAGGACGGTGCGTAGCTGGTGTATTGGAAGGACGGTGCGTAGCTGGTGTATTGGAAGGACGGCGCGTAGCTGGTGTATTGGAAGGACGGCGTGTAGCTGGTGTATTGGAAGGACGGCGTGTAGCTGGTGTATTCGAAGGACGGCGCGTAGCTGGTGTATTGGAAGGATAGAGTGTAGATAGTGTATTGGAAGGACGGCGTGTAGCTGGTGTATTCGAAGGACGGCGCATAGATGGTGTATTGGAAGGATTGAGTGTAGATGGTGTATTGGAAGGATCGAGTATAGATGGTGTATTGGAAGGACGGCGTGTAGATGGTGTATTGGAAGGACGGCGTGTAGATGGTGTATTGGAAGGACGGCGTGTAGATGGTGTATTGGAAGGAGGGCGTGTAGATGGTGTATTGGAAGGACGGCGTGTAGATGGTGTATTGGAAGGACGGTGTGTAGATGGCGTATTGGAAGGACGGCGTGTAGATGGTGTATTGGAAGGATAGGGTGTAGATGGTGTATTGGAAGGACGGCGTGTAGCTGGTGTATTGGAAGGACGGCGTGTAGCTGGTGTATTGGAAGGACGGCGTGTAGATGGTGTATTGGAAGGACGGCGTGTAGATGTTGTATTGGAAGGACGGCGTGTAGATGTTGTATTGGAAGGACGGCGTGTAGATGTTGTATTGGAAGGACGGCGTGTAGATGTTGTATTGGAAGGACGGCGTGTAGATGTTGTATTGGAAGGACGGCGTGTAGATAGTGTATTGGAAGGATGGCGTGTAGCAGGTGTATTGGAAGGATAGAGTGAAGCTAGTGTATTGGAAGGACTGCGCGTAGCTGGTGTTTTGGAAGGATGGCGCGTAGATGGTGTATTGGAAGGACAGCGCGTAGATATTGTATTGGAAGGATGGAATGTAGATGGTATATTGGAAGTAGATGGTGTATTGGAAGGACGGCGTGTAGATGGTGTATTGGAAGGACGGCGTGTAGATGGTGTATTGGAACGACGGCGCGTAGATGTTGTATTGGAAGGATGGAGTGTAGATGGTATGATGGTGTATTGGAAGGACGCCGCTTGGCTGGTGTATTGGAAGGATGGCGTGTAGATGGTGTATTGGAAGGACGGCACGTAGATAGTGTATTGGAAGGACTACGCGTAGATGGTGTATTGGAAGGACGGCGTGTAGATGGTGTTTTGGAAGTAAAGCGCCTAGATGGTGTATTAGATGGACGACGCGTAAATGTTGTATTGGAAGGACGGCGTGTAGATGGTGTTTTGGAAGGACGGCGCGTAAATGGTGTATTGGAAGGATGGCGTGTAGATGGTGTTTTGGAAGGACATCGCCTAGATGATGTATTGGAAGGACGGCGTGTGGATGGTGTATTGGAAGGACGGCGCGTGGATGGTGTTTTGGAAGGACGGAGCGTAGATAGTGTATTGGAAGGATGGCATGTAGCAGGTGTATTGGAAGGATGGCGTGTAGCAGGTGTATTGGAAGGATGGCGTGTAGCAGGTGTATTGGAAGGACGGCGTGTAGATGGTGTATTGGAAGGACGGCGCGTAGATGGTGTATTGGAAGGACGGCGCGTAGATGGTGTATTGGAAGGACGGCGCGTAGATGGTGTATTGGAAGGACGGCACGTAGATGGTGTATTGGAAGGACGGCGCGTAGATGGTGTATTGGAAGGATGGAGTGTAGATGGTATATTGGAAGTAGATGGTGTATTGGAAGGACGGCGAGTAGATGGTGTATTGGAAGGATAGAGTGTAGATGGTGTATTGGAAGGACGGCGAGTAGATGGTGTATTGGAAGGATAGAGTGTAGCTGGTGTATTGGAAGGACGCCGCTTGGCTGGTGTATTGGAAGGACGGCGCGTGGATGGTGTTTTGGAAGGACGGCGCGTGGATGGTGTTTTGGAAGGACGGCGCGTAGATAGTGTATTAGAAGGATGGCGTGTAGCAGGGGTATTGGAAGGACGGCGTGTAGCAGGTGTATTGGAAGGACGGCGTGTAGATGGTGTATTGGAAGGACGGCGCGTAGATGGTGTATTGGAAGGACGGCGCGTAGATGGTGTATTGGAAGGACGGCGTGTAGATGGTGTATTGGAAGGACGGCACGTAGATGGTGTATTGGAAGGACGGCACGTAGATGGTGTATTGGAAGGACTACGCGTAGATGGTGTATTGGAAGGATGGAGTGTAGATGGTATATTGGAAGTAGATGGTGTATTGGGAGGACGGCGAGTAGATGGTGTATTGGAAGGATAGAGTGTAGATGGTGTATTGGAAGGACGGCGAGTAGATGGTGTATTGGAAGGATAGAGTGTAGCTGGTGTATTGGAAGGACGCCGCTTGGCTGGTGTATTGGAAGGATGGCGTGTAGATGGTGTATTGGAAGGACGGCACGTAGATGGTGTGTTGAAAGGACGGCACGTAGATGGTGTATTGGAAGGACGGCACGTAGATGGTGTATTGGAAGGACGGCACGTAGATGGTGTATTGGAAGGACTACGCGTAGATGGTGTATTGGAAGGATGGTGCGTAGATGGTGTTTTGGAAGTAAAGCGCCTAGATGGTGTATTGGAAGGACGACGCGTAAATGGTGTATTGGAAGGACGGCGTGTAGATGGTGTATTGGAAGGACGGCGCGTGGATGGTGTTTTGGAAGGACGGCGTGTAGATAGTGTATTGGAAGGATGGCGTTTAGCAGGTGTATTGGAAGGATGGCGTGTAGCAGGTGTATTGGAAGGACGGCGCGTAGATGGTGTATTGGAAGGACGGCGTGTAGATGGTGTATTGGAAGGACGGCGCGTAGATGGTGTATTGGAAGGACGGCACATAGATGGTGTATTGGAAGGACGGCACGTAGATGGTGTATTGGAAGGACTACGCGTAGATGGTGTATTGGAAGGACGGCGCGTAGATGGTGTTTTGGAAGTAAAGCGCCTAGATGGTGTATTGGAAGGACGACGCGTAAATGGTGTATTGGAAGGACGGCGTGTAGATGGTGTTTTGGAAGGACGACGCGTAAATGGTGTATTGGAAGGATTGAGTGTAGATGGTGTATTGGAAGGACGGCGCGTAGCTGGTGTATTGGAGGGACGGCGTGTAGATGGTGTATTGGAAGGACAGCGCGTAGATGGTGCATTGGAAGGATGGCGTGTAGATGGACAATAAAGTATAAAATGTATGATAGACAAGGGTTAGCATAGTCCATGCATTATATGTAAGAACAGGTCACCCAGGGTCAGCTTTCAACTTGGTTCCCATAAAGTATACACTTCAGGGTAACCCTAGGGTGTATAAATGGGGGGTTGTGTCGCCTGGGGTCATGTGTGCAGTTGATGTTTCAGGGTCACCCTTGTGTGTGTGTGTTGGAGCCTCTAGGCTGTTGTTGGTCTATCAGACTTTCCTTCCACCTCAAGCAGTCTCTTTTCATTTTCCCACGCTCGTCTCTTTACAAATCTTCCCTCCCCCGCTGCCGCTTCCCACACCCCTTGCTGTCACTTATTCAGTGTGATGTCACCCGTGTTTCCATGGACACAGTGTCTCCTCCACTCGCTCCTTATGTGAGCTTCCTTCCTGTCTGTGACATCACAACGCTATGTATTTTGGTGTCATGGACTTGCCGCAGGCTGACATGTTATCGGGGTGTCCTGAGGAAAGATGTCTTATTAACTCCTTCTTTTCCACAGAGCTTATGGAAGCCTGTAAATAGTGTGCACTATTCCCACAAGTCAGCCTTCCCCTTTATGCCCTGATTCTGATTGTATACATGTACACTGTGTGCTCCATAACTGTGACTCTAAGCCAGAACAGGTTTTTAAAAAGCCAGGGGTAGGGTGACTATGATCCTCATATGACCATGAGGTGAGGACACAATCTATATGGAGGGGGGTAGATGGAGACACGAGGTGAGGACACAATCTATATGGAGGGGGGTAGATGGAGACACGAGGTGAGGACACAATCTATATGGAGGGTAGATGGAGACACGAGGTGAGGACACAATCTATATGGAGGGGAGATGGAGACACGAGGTGAGGACACAATCTATATGGAGGGTAGATGGAGACACGAGGGGAGGACACAATCTATATGGAGGGTAGATGGAGACCCGAGGTGAGGACACAATCTATATGGAGGATAGATGGAGACAGGAGGTGAGGACACAATCTATATGGAGGGTAGATGGAGACACGAGGTGAGGACACAATCTATACGGAGGGTTGATGGAGACACGAGGTGAGGACACAATCTATATGGAGGGTAGATGGAGACACGAGGTGAGGACACAATCTATATGGAGGGGAGATGGAGACACGAGGTGAGGACACAATCTATATGGAGGGGAGATGGAGACACGAGGTGAGGACACAATCTATATGGAGGGGAGATGGAGACACGAGGTGAGGACACAATCTATATGGAGGGAAGATGGAGACACAAGGTGAGGACACAATCTATATGGAGGGTAGATGGAGACAGGAGGTGAGGACACAATCTATATGGAGGGTAGATGGAGACAGGAGGTGAGGACACAATCTAAATGGAAGGTAGATGGAGACAAAAGGTGAGGACAAAATCACTATGGAGGGAGGATGGAGACACGAGGTGAGGACACAATTTATATGGAGGGGAGATGGAGACACGAGGTGAGGACACAATCTATATGGGGGGGGTAGATGGAGACACGAGGTGAGGTCACAATCTATATGGAGGGTAGATGGAGACACGAGGTGAGGACACAATCTATATGGAGGGTAGATGGAGACAGGAGGTGAGGACACAATCTATATGGAGGGTAGATGGAGACACGAGGTGAGGACACAATCTATATGGAGGGTAGATGGAGACAGGAGGTGAGGACACAATCTATATGGAGGGTAGATGGAGACACGAGGGGAGGACACTATCTATATGGAGGGTAGATGGAGACAGGACGTGAGGACACAATCTATATGGAGGGTAGATGGAGACACGAGGTGAGGACACAATCTATATGGAGGATAGAGGGAGACACGAGGTGAGGTCACAATCTATATGGAGGGGAGATGGAGACACAAGGCGAGGACACAATCTATATGGAGGATAGATGGAGACACAACGTGAGGACAAAATCACTATGGAGGGTAGATGGAGACACGAGGTGAGGTCACAATCTATATGGAGGGTAGATGGAGACACGAGGTGAGGACACAATCTATATGGAGGGGGGTAGATGGAGACACGAGGTGAGGTCACAATCTATATGGAGGGTAGATGGAGACACGAGGTGAGGACACAATCTATATGGAGGGGGGTAGATGGAGACACGAGGTGAGGATACAATCTATATGGAGGGAAGATGGAGACACGAGGTGAGGACACAATCTATATGGAGGGGAGATGGAGACACGAGGTGAGGACACAATCTATATGGAGGGGAGATGGAGACACGAGGTGAGGACACAATCTATATGGAGGGTAGATGGAGACACGAGGTGAGGACACAATCTATATGGAGGGTAGATGGAGACAGGACGTGAGGACACAATCTATATGGAGGGTAGATGGAGACAGGACGTGAGGACACAATCTATATGGAGGGTAGATGGAGACACGAGGTGAGGACACAATCTATATGGAGGATAGATGGAGACACGAGGTGAGGTCACAATCTATATGGAGGGTAGATGGAGACACTAGGTGAGGACACAATCTATATGGAGGGGGGTAGATGGAGACACGACGTGAGGACACAATCTATATGGAGGGAAGATGGAGACACGAGGTGAGGACGCAATCTATATGGAGGGTAGATGGAGACAGGAGGTGAGGACACAATCTATATGGAGGGTAGATGGAGACAGGAGGTGAGGACACAATCTATATGGAAGGTAGATGGAGATACAAGGTGAGGACAAAATCACTATGGAGGGAGGATGGAGACACGAGGTGAGGACACAATCTATATGGAGGGGAGATGGAGACACGAGGTGAGGACACAATCTATATGGAGGGGAGATGGAGACACGAGGTGAGGACACAATCTATATGGAGGGTAGATGGAGACACAAGGTGAGGACACAATCTATATGGAGGGTAGATGGAGACAGGACGTGAGGACACAATCTATATGGAGGGTAGATGGAGACAGGACGTGAGGACACAATCTATATGGAGGATAGATGGAGACTTGAGGTGAGGTCACAATCTATATGGAGGGTAGATGGAGACACGAGGTGAGGACACAATCTATATGGAGGGGAGATGGAGACACGAGGTGAGGTCACAATCTATATGGAGGGTAGATGGAGACACGAGGTGAGGACAGAATCTATATGGAGGGGAGATGGAGACACGAGGGGAGGACACAATCTATATGGAGGGGTAGATGGAGACACGACGTGAGGACAAAATCACTATGGAGGGTAGATGGAGACACGAGGTAAGGACACAATCTATATGGAGGGTAGATGGAGACACGAGGTGAGGACACAATCTAAATGGAGGGTAGATGAAGACACGAGGTGAGATCACAATCTATATGGAGGGTAGACGGAGACACGAGGTGAGGATGCAATCTATATGGAGGGGAGATGGAGACACGAGGTGAGGTCACAATCTATATGGAGGGTAGATGGAGATACGAGATGAGGACACAATCTATATGGAGGATAAATGAGACACGAGGTGAGGACACAATCTATATGGAGGGTAGATGGAGACACGAGGTGAGGACACAATCTATATGGAGGGTAGATGGAGACACGAGGTGAGGACACAATCTATATGGAGGGTAGATGGAGACACGAGGTGAGGACACAATCTATATGGAGGATAGATGGAGACACGAGGTGAGGACACATTCTATATGGAGGATAGATGGAGACACGAGGTGAGGACACAATCTATATGGAGGGTAGATGGAGACACGAGGTGAGGTCACAATCTATATGGAGACACTAGGTGAGGTCAAAATCTATATGGAGACTCAAGCTGAGGACACAATCTATATGGAGGGTAGATGGAGACACGAGGTGAGGACACAATCCATATGGAGGATAGATGGAGACACGAGGTGAGGTCACAATCTATATGGAGGGTAGATGGAGACACAAGGTGAGGTCACAATCTATATGGAGGGTAGATGGAGACATGAGGTGAGGACACAATCTAAATGGAGGGTAGATGGAGACACGAGGTGAGGACACAATCTATAAGGAGGGTAGATGGAGACACGAGGTGAGGTCACAATCTATATGGAGACACAAGCTGAGGACACAATCTATATGGAGGGTAGATGGAGACACGAGGTGAGGACACAATCCATATGGAGGATAGATGGAGACACAAGGTGAGGACATAATCTATATGGAGGGTAGATGGAGACACAAGGTGAGGACATAATCTATATGGAGGATAGATGGAGACACGAGGTGAGGACACAATCTAAATGGAGGGTAGATGGAGACACGAGGTGAGGTCACAATCTATATGGAGATACTTGGTGAGGTCAAAATCTATATGGAGACACAAGCTGAGGACACAATCTATATGGAGGGTAGATGGAGACACGAGGTGAGGACACAATCCATATGGAGGGTAGATGGAGACACGAGGTGAGGACATAATCTATATGGGGGGTAGATGGAGACACGAGGTGAGGACACAATCTATATGGAGGGTAGATGGAGACACGAAGGTGAGGACACAATCTATATGGAGGGGAGATGGATACACGAGGTGAGGACACAATCTATATGGAGGGGAGATGGAGACACGAGGTGAGGACACAATCTAAATGGAGGGTAGATGTTGACACGAGGTGAGAACACAATCTCTATGGAAGGTAGATGGAGACACCAGGTGAGGACACAATCTATATGGAGGATAGATGGAGACACGAGGTGAGGACATAATCTATATGGAGGGTAGATGGAGACACGAGCTGAGGACACAATCTATATTGAGGGTAGATGGAGACACAAGGGGAGGTCACAATCTATATGGAGGGTAGATGGAGACACCAGGTGAGGACACAATCTATATGGAGGATAGATGGAGACACGAGGTGAGGACATAATCTATATGGAGGGTAGATGGAGACACGAGCTGAGGACACAATCTCTATGGAAGGTAGATGGAGACACCAGGTGAGGACACAATCTATATGGAGGATAGATGGAGACACGAGGTGAGGACATAATCTATATGGAGGGTAGATGGAGACACGAGCTGAGGACACAATCTATATGGAGGGTAGATGGAGACACAAGGGAAGGTCACAATCTATATGGAGGGTAGATGGAGACACGAGGTGAGGTCACAATGTATATGGAGGGTAGATGGAGACACAAGCTGAGGACACAATCTATATGGAGGATAGATGGAGACACGAGGTGAGGACATAATCTATATGGAGGGTAGATGGAGACACGAGGTGAGGTTACAATCTATATGGAGGGTAGATGGAGACACGAGGTGAGTACACAATCAATATGGAGGGGAGATGGAGACACGAGGTGAGGACATAATCTATATGGAGGGTAGATGGAGACACGAGGTGAGGACAGAATCTATATGGAGGATAGATGGAGACACGAGGTGAGGACATAATCTATATGGAGGGTAGATGGAGACAAGAGGTGAGGACACAATCTATATGGAAGGTAGATGGAGATACAAGGTGAGGACAAAATCACTATGGAGGGAGGATGGAGACACGAGGTGAGGACACAATCTATATGGAGGGGAGATGGAGACACGAGGTGAGGACACAATCTATATGGAGGGGAGATGGAGACACGAGGTGAGGACACAATCTACATGGAGGGGAGATGGAGACACGAGGTGAGGACACAATCTATATGGAGGGTAGATGGAGACACGAGGTGAGGACACAATCTATATGGAGGGTAGATGGAGACAGGACGTGAGGACACAATCTATATGGAGGGTAGATGGAGACAGAACGTGAGGACACAATCTATATGGAGGATAGATGGAGACACGAGGTGAGGTCACAATCTATATGGAGGGTAGATGATGACACGAGGTGAGGACACAATCTAAATGGAGGGTAGATGGAGACACGAGGTGAGGTCACAATCTATATGGAGGGTAGATGGAGACACGAGGTAAGGTCACAATCTATATGGAGACACAAGCTGAGGACACAATCTATATGGAGGGTAGATGGAGACACAAGGTGAGGTCACAATCTATATGGAAGGTAGATGGAGACACGAGGTGAGGACACAATCTAAATGGAGGGTAGATGGAGACACGAGGTGAGGACACAATCTAAATGGAGGGTAGATGGAGACACGAGGTGAGGTCACAATCTATATGGAGATATTTGGTGAGGTCAAAATCTATATGGAGACACGAGCTGAGGACACAATCTATATGGAGGGTAGATGGAGACACGAGGTGAGGACACAATCCATATGGAGGGTAGATGGAGACACGAGGTGAGGACATAATCTATATGGAGGGGAGATGGAGACACGAGGTGAGGACACAATCTATATGGAGGGGAGATGGAGACACGAGGTGAGGACACAATCTATATGGAGGGGAGATGGAGACACGAGGTGAGGACACAATCTACATGGAGGGGAGATGGAGACACGAGGTGAGGACACAATCTATATGGAGGGTAGATGGAGACACGAGGTGAGGACACAATCTATATGGAGGGTAGATGGAGACAGGACGTGAGGACACAATCTATATGGAGGGTAGATGGAGACAGGACGTGAGGACACAATCTATATGGAGGATAGATGGAGACACGAGGTGAGGTCACAATCTATATGGAGGGTAGATGATGACACGAGGTGAGGACACAATCTAAATGGAGGGTAGATGGAGACACGAGGTGAGGACACAATCTAAATGGAGGGTAGATGGAGACACGAGGTGAGGTCACAATCTATATGGAGGGTAGATGGAGACAGGACGTGAGGACACAATCTATATGGAGGATAGATGGAGACACGAGGTGAGGTCACAATCTATATGGAGGGTAGATGATGACACGAGGTGAGGACACAATCTATATGGAGGATAGATGGAGACACAAGCTGAGGACACAATCTATATGGAGGGTAGATGGAGACACAAGGTGAGGTCACAATCTATATGGAAGGTAGATGGAGACACGAGGTGAGGACACAATCTAAATGGAGGGTAGATGGAGACACGAGGTGAGGACACAATCTAAATGGAGGGTAGATGGAGACACGAGGTGAGGTCACAATCTATATGGAGATATTTGGTGAGGTCAAAATCTATATGGAGACACGAGCTGAGGACACAATCTATATGGAGGGTAGATGGAGACACGAGGTGAGGACACAATCCATATGGAGGGTAGATGGAGACACGAGGTGAGGACATAATCTATATGGAGGGTAGATGGAGACACGAGGTGAGGACACAATCTATATGGAGGGTAGATGGAGACACGAAGGTGAGGACACAATCTATATGGAGGGGAGATCGAGACACGAGGTGAGGACACAATCTATATGGAGGATAGATGGAGACACAAAGGTGAGGACACAATCTATATGGAGGATAGATGGAGACACAAAGGTGAGGACACAATCTATATGGAGGACAGATGGAGACACGAGGTGAGGACACAATCTATATGGAGGGTAGATGGAGACACGAGGTGAGGACACAATCTATATGGAGGGGAGATGGATACACGAGGTGAGGACACAATCTATATGGAGGAGAGATGGAGACACGAGGTGAGGACACAATCTATATGGAGGGTAGATGTTGACACGAGGTGAGAACACAATCTATATGGAGGGGGGTAGATGGAGACACGAGGTGAGGACACAATCTCTATGGAAGGTAGATGGAGACACGAGGTGAGGACATAATCTATATGGAGGGTAGATGGAGACACGAGCTGAGGACACAATCTATATGGAGGGGAGATGGAGACACAAGGTGAGGACATAATCTATATGGAGGGTAGATGGAGACACGAGGTGAGAACACAATCTATATGGAGGGGGGTAGATGGAGACACGAGGTGAGGACACAATCTCTATGGAAGGTAGATGGAGACACGAGGTGAGGACATAATCTATATGGAATGTAGATGGAGACACGAGCTGAGGACACAATCTATATGGAGGGGAGATGGAGACACAAGGGGAGGTCACAATCTATATGGAGGGTAGATGGAGACACGAGGTGAGGTCACAATCTATATGGAGGGTAGATGGAGACACAGGCTGAGGACACAATCTATATGGAGGATAGATGGAGACACGAGGTGAGGACATAATCTATATGGAGGGGAGATGGAGACACGAGGTGAGGACATAATCTATATGGAGGGTAGATGGAGACACGAGGTGAGGTTACAATCTATATGGAGGATAGATGGAGACACGAGGTGAGTACACAATCTATATGGAGGGGAGATGGAGACACGAGGTGAGGACATAATCTATATGGAGGGTAGATGGAGACACGAGGTGAGGACACAATCTATATGGAGGATAGATGGAGACACGAGGTGAGGACATAATCTATATGGAGGGGAGATGGAGACACGAGGTGAGGACATAATCTATATGGAGGGTAGATCGAGACACGAGGTGAGGACATAATCTATATGGAGGGGAGATGGAGACACGAGGTGAGGTTACAATCTATATGGAGGGTAGATGGAGACACGAGTTGAGTACACAATCTATATGGAGGGTAGATGGAGACACGAGGTGAGGACATAATCTATATGGAGGGTAAATGGAGACACGAGGTGAGGACACAATCTATATGGAGGATAGATGGAGACACGAGGTGAGGACACAATCTATATGGAGGGGAGATGGAGACACGAGGTGAGGACACAATCTATATGGAGAGTAGATGGAGACACGAGGTGAGGTCACAATCTATATGGAGGATAGATGGAGACACGAGGTGAGGACATAATCTATATGGAGGTTAGATGGAGACACGAGGTGAGGTTACAATCTATATGGAGGGTAGATGGAGACACGAGGTGAGGACACAATCTATATGGAGGGTAGATGGAGACACGAGGTGAGTACACAATCTATATGGAGGGTAGATGGAGACACGAGGTGAGGACACAATCTATATGGAGGGTAGATGGAGACACGAGGTGAGGACACAATCTATATGGAGGGGGGTAGATGAAGACACAAGGTGAGGACACAATCTATATGGAGGGGAGATGGAGACACGAGGTGAGGACACAATCTATATGGAGGTGATATCAGGAGATTATGAGATTTGTATATATGGGACAGTACACGGGAGGGGTGGTGGTGTATCTGAGCCGGTGTTTGTGGGTGCAGTACATAGCAGGGGTGGCGGTGTATCTGAGCCAGTCTGTTTGTGGGGGTACAGTACATAGGAGGGGTGGTGGTGTATCTGAGGCAGTCTGGGATGGAACAGTATATAGGAGGGGTGGTTGTGTATGTGAGCCGGTCTGGGGTGGAAGAGTGTATAGGAGGGGTGACGGTGTATGTGAGCCGGTGTGGGGGAGGGGGTACAGTATACATGAGGGGTGGGGGTGTATCTGAGCCGGTGTGGGGGGCTATAGTATATAGGAGGGGTGGGGAGTCGGGGACCTCTCGTCTTATCCCCCTCCTCGCTCCGCTCTTGAGCCGTGTGTGTTGTCCTCCCTGCTCTCTGCGTTGTTCTCTTCCTATAATGAAGAGTAAGGCTCGGCTGCAGTCTGTCTGTCTGTGTGTGGTAGGTGGTCTCTCCCCTCTCTATATTTGGCTCTGTATATGGTAGGTGGTCTCTCCTCTTTATATTTGGGTGTGTATATGGTAGGTGGTCTCTCCCCTCCTTCACAGCTGAGATGAATATTAATGTGGGATGTCTGAGCGGAGGAGCAGCCGCTGTTATTTGCAGGTATTAGGAGCCCGGGGATCGCTCCATGTCTGCCATCATCTCCTGGATCCTCCTCCTGCTCCATACTGCATCCTCTCGTATACAACATCTCCCCTAACTACAACCCCTATCATCCTAGAACCCATATATCTCCTCCTACCATAACCCCCTATATTGTGTATACATGTCATCCTACCATAACCCCCTCATTCTATAACCTGTCCTCGAATCTTATTTCTCCCTATAAAATCTTATAGTTTGACTTTGTTTTACCTGATAAAATGAAATCTGAGGGAGGAAATGTTTTTACATTTCTCAATGATCATTAGATGTGATCGGGGTTGAGTATGGAGGGACAAGAACAAGAAATACTCATGAAGCTCAGGGGATGACTATGGAGATCCAGAGAAGATCACTTTGCCATAGTGGAGATGAAGGGATAGTCTTGAGCCTCGGGGAATAATCATGGTCATCAAAAGATGGTCCTGAACCTCAGAGGATTTACATAGAGATCACGAGATGGTTGTCAGACTTGGTAATATCATGGAGATCAAATGATCATGACGAGGATCAGAGGATGATCATGGAGGTCTACAGATCATCACTAGAGAGATGGAAAAAACAGTCATGGACCTCAGGGAATTATCGTGGAGATGAAGAGATGGCACAGGAGATGCTCATGGAGGTCAAGAGATGGTCATGAAGCTCAGTGTTCATGTTCATGGATGTCAGGAGAATAAGTCCCATAATCTTGAGGCTCAGGGAATGGGCACGGAGATTATAGATGATCATTAAACTTGGGATAAGTATGGAGATCAAGAGATGATTGCAAAGCTCAGAGGGTATTTATGGAGGTCAGAGAAGATCACAAAGCTCAGGGAATGATCATAGAGCGCAAAAAATAGTCATGAGGCTGAGGCATCGGGAAAGACTATGTATATCAAGACATGATCAGAAGTGTGACTCAGGCTGTGATCATAGATGATCTCTTAACTAATTATGGAGATTAAGAGATGATCATGAAGCTTAGAGGATGATCATGGAGAACAAAAGATAATGATGAGGCTCTGTGCATGACCATGGAGATGTTCACAGGATCAGGGTGTGATAATGGTGATTAATCGATATTTGTGAGGCTTAGGGTGATCTAGGGATTCAAAAGGTGATCAGAATAATCATGCACATCAAGAGTTGATCACAAAGCTCAGGTGATGATCAGAGTGATCAAGAGATGATCACAAAGCTCAGGTGGTCAAAACAGTGATCAAGAGATGATCACAAAGCTCAGGTGGTCATCACAGTGATCAAGAGATGATCACAAAGCTCAGGTGGTCAAAACAGTGATCAAGAGAAGATCACAAAGCTCAGGTGGTCAAAACAGTGATCAAGAGAAGATCACAAAGCTCGCGTGGTCATCACAGTGATCAAGAGATGATCACAAAGCTCAGGTGGTCATCACAGTGATCAAGAGAAGATCACAAAGCTCAGGTGGTCATCACAGTGATCAAGAGAAGATCACAAAGCTCAGGTGGTCATCACAGTGATCAAGAGATGATCACAAAGCTCAGGTGGTCATCACAGTGATCAAGAGATGATCACAAAGCTCAGGTGGTCATCACAGTGATCAAGAGAAGATCACAAAGCTCAGGTGGTCATCAAAGTGATCAAGAGAAGATCACAAAGCTCAGGTGGTCATCACAGTGATCAAGAGAAGATTACAAAGCTAAGGTGGTCATCACAGTGATCAAGAGAAGATCACAAAGCTCAGGTGGTCATCACAGTGATCAAGAGATGATTACAAAGCTCAGGTGGTCATCACAGTGATCAAGAGATGATTACAAAGCTCAGGTGGTCATCACAGTGATCAAGAGAAGATCACAAAGCTCAGGTGGTCATCACAGTGATCAAGAGATGATCACAAAGCTCAGGTGGTCATCACAGTGATCAAGAGATGATCACAAAGCTCAGGTAATCATCACAGTGATCAAGAGATGATCACAAAGCTTAGGTGGTCAAAACAGTGATCAAGAGATGATCACAAAGCTCAGGTGGTCAAAACAGTGATCAAGAGAAGATCACAAAGCTTGCGTGGTCATCACAGTGATCAAGAGATGATCACAAAGCTCAGGTGGTCATCACAGTGATCAAGAGATGATCACAAAGCTCAGGTGGTCATCACAGTGATCAAGAGATGATCACAAAGCTCAGGTGGTCATCACAGTGATAAAGAGATGATCACAATGCTCAGGTGGTCATCACAGTGATCAAGAGATGATCACAAAGCTCAGGTGGTCATCACAGTGATCAAGAGATGATCACAAAGCTCAGGTGGTCATCACAGTGATCAAGAGATGATCACAAAGCTCAGGTAATCATCACAGTGATCAAGAGATGATCACAAAGCTTAGGTGGTCAAAACAGTGATCAAGAGATGATCACAAAGCTCAGGTGGTCAAAACAGTGATCAAGAGAAGATCACAAAGCTCGCGTGGTCATCACAGGGATCAAGAGATGATCACAAAGCTCAGGTGGTCATCACAGTGAACAAGAGATGATCACAAAGCTCAGGTGGTCATCACAGTGATCAAGAGATGATCACAAAGCTCAGGTGGTCATCACAGTGATCAAGAGATGATCACAAAGCTCAGGTGGTCATCACAGTGAACAAGAGATGATCACAAAGCTCACGTGGTCATCACAGTGATCAAGAGATGATCACAAAGCTCAGGTGGTCATCACAGTGATCAAGAGATGATTACAAAGCTCAGGTGGTCATCACCGTGATCAAGAGAAGATTACAAAGCTCAGGTGGTCATCACAGTGATCAAGAGAAGATCACAAAGCTCAGGTAATCATCACAGTGATCAAGAGATGATCACAAAGCTCAGGTGGTCATCACAGTGATCAAGAGATGATCACAAAGCTCAGGTGGTCAAAACAGTGATCAAGAGAAGATTACAAAGCTAAGGTGGTCATCACAGTGATCAAGAGAAGATCACAAAGCTCAGGTGGTCATCACAGTGATCAAGAGATGATCACAAAGCTCAGGTGGTCATCACAGTGATCAAGAGAAGATCACAAAGCTCAGGTGGTCATCACAGTGATCAAGAGATGATCACAAAGCTCAGGTGGTCATCACAGTGATCAAGAGATGATCCTGGGTGTTTTGGATTATCATTCTGAAAGTAAAAGGATATCAGGAGAGCCATCAGATGCTCATGGAGGTCAAGAGATGATCGCTAGGCCCAGGAGAATGAGAGAAAGTCATGAGGCTCAGGGAATGTGGTCAAGAAATGATTACTGAGGGAAAATCATGGAGATCAAGAGAGGATGACAAGGCTCAGTGGATGATTATGGGGATCAAGTCATGATCAAGTATGTTGGGGGTTCCTAATAATCAGTGGTGTAAAATAACTCCACTAGGCCCCAGTCGAACTTTGGCTCTGGGACCTGTGTACCTAACCTCACACCGCTACCCCCTTCTTGCACATTACACTGGAGAATACACATATATACTACTCAGAGATATACACACAGCAGCAGCCTCCCTTATAAATATACTTCTTTCCAAGAGATCTCATTCATGAATTTTCTACACAAGCTCTAATAATGAAATGTCCAAGAGCAGCTCCCTTATCAACGAAATATCCACAGATACCCCCTTAATAATGAAATGTCCAGGAGCAGCCCCATTATTAAAGGAATATCCACATATACCCCCTTAATAATGAAATGTCCAGGAGCAGCCCCATTATTAACGAAATATCCACAGATACCCCCTTAATAATGAAATGTCCAGGAGCAGCCCCATTATTAAAGAAATATCCACAGATACCCCCTTAATAATGAAATGTCCAGGAGCAGCTCCATTATTAAAGGAATATCCACAGATACCCCCTTAATAATGAAATGTCCAGGAGCAGCTCCATTATTAAAGGAATATCCACAGATACCCCCTTAATAATGAAATGTCCAGGAGCAGCTCCATTATTAAAGGAATATCCACAGATACCCCCTTAATAATGAAATGTCCAGGAGCAGCTCCATTATTAAAGGAATATCCACAGATACCCCCTTAATAATGAAATGTCCAGGAACAGCCCCATTATTAACGAAATATCCACAGATACCCCCTTAATAATGAAATGTCCAGGAGCAGCCCCATTATTAACGAAATATCCACAGATACCCCCTTAATAATGAAATGTCCAGGAGCAGCCCCATTATTAACGAAATATCCACAGATACCCCCTTAATAATGAAATGTCCAGGAACAGCCCCATTATTAACAAAATATCCACAGATACCCCCTTAATAATGAAATGTCCAGGAGCAACCCCATTATTAACGAATTATCCACAGATACCCCTTAATAATGAAATGCCCAGGAGCAGCCCTATTATCAACAAAATATCCACAGATACCCCCTTAATAATGAAATGTCCAGGAGCAACCCCATTATTAACGAAATATCCACAGATACCCCCTTAATAATGAAATGTCCAGGAACAGCCCCATTATTAACAAAATATCCACAGATACCCCCTTAATAATGAAATGTCCAGGAGCAACCCCATTATTAACGAATTATCCACAGATACCCCTTAATAATGAAATGCCCAGGAGCAGCCCCATTATTAACAAAATATCCACAGATACCCCCTTAATAATGAAATGTCCAGGAGCAACCCCATTATTAACAAAATATCCACAGATACCCCCTTAATAATGAAATGTCCAGGAGCAACCCCATTATTAACAAAATATCCACAGATACCCCCTTAATAATGAAATGTCCAGGAGCAACCCCATTATTAAAGAAATATCCACAGATACCCCCTTAATAATGAAATGTCCAGGAGCAGCCCCATTATTAACAAAATATCCACAGATACCCCCTTAATAATGAAATGTCCAGAAGCAGCCCCATTATTAACGAAATATCCACAGATACCCCTTAATAATGAAATGTCCAGGAGCAGCCCCATTATTAAAGGAATATCCACAGATACCCCCTTAATAATGAAATGTCCAGGAGCAACCCCATTATTAACAAAAAATATCCACAGATACCCCCTTAATAATGAAATGTCCAGGAGCAACCCCATTATTAAAGAAATATCCACAGATACCCCTTAATAATGAAATGTCCAGGAGCAGCCCCATTATTAACAAAATATCCACAGATACCCCCTTAATAATGAAATGTCCAGAAGCAGCTCCATTATTAAAGGAATATCCACAGATACCCCTTAATAATGAAATGTCCAGGAGCAGCCCCATTATTAACAAAATATCCACAGATACCCCTTAATAATGAAATGTCCAGGAGCAGCCCCATTATTAACAAAATATCCACAGATACCCCTTAATAATGAAATGTCCAGGAGCAGCCCCATTATTAACGAAATATCCACAGATACCCCTTAATAATGAAATGTCCAGGAGCAGCCCCATTATTAACGAAATATCCACAGATACCCCCTTAATAATGAAATGTCCAGGAGCAGCCCCATTATTAAAGAAATATCCACAGATACCCCCTTAATAATGAAATGTCCAGGAGCAGCCCCATTATTAACAAAATATCCACAGATACCCCCTTAATAATGAAATGTCCAGGAGCAACCCCTTTATTAACAAAAAATATCTACAGATACCCCCTTAATAATGAAATGTCCAGGAGCAGCCCCATTATTAACAAAATATCCACAGATACCCCTTAATAATGAAATGTCCAGGAGCAGCCCCATTATTAACAAAATATCCACAGATACCCCCTTAATAATGAAATGTCCAGGAGCAACCCCTTTATTAACAAAAAATATCTACAGATACCCCCTTAATAATGAAATGTCCAAGAGCAGCTCCCTTATTAACAAAATATCCACAGATACCCCTTAATAATGAAATGTCCAGGAGCAACCCCATTATTAACAAAATATCCACAGATACCCCCTTAATAATGAAATGTCCAGGAGCAGCCCCATTATTAACGAAATATCCACAGATACCCCCTTAATAATGAAATGTCCAGGAGCAGCCCCATTATTAAAGGAATATCCACAGATGCCCCCTTAATAATGAAATGTCCAGGAGCAGCCCCATTATTAACAAAATATCGACAGATACCCCCTTAATAATGAAATGTCCAGGAGCAGCCCCATTATTAATGAAATATCCACAGATACCCCCTTAATAATGAAATGTCCAGGGGCAGCCCCATTATTAACGAAATATCCACAGATACCCCCTTAATAATGAAATGTCCAGGAGCAGCCCCATTATTAACGAAATATCCACAGATACCCCCTTAATAATGAAATGTCCAGGAGCAGCCCCATTATTAAAGGAATATCCACAGATGCCCCCTTAATAATGAAATGTCCAGAAGCAGCCCCATTATTAACGAAATATCCACAGATACCCCTTAATAATGAAATGTCCAGGAGCAACCCCATTATTAACAAAATATCCACAGATACCCCCTTAATAATGAAATGTCCAGGAGCAACCCCATTAGTAACGAAATATCCACAGATACCCCCTTAATAATGAAATGTCCAGGGGCAGCCCCATTATTAACGAAATATCCACAGATACCCCCTTAATAATGAAATGTCCAGGAGCAGCCCCATTATTAACGAAATATCCACAGATACCCCCTTAATAATGAAATGTCCAGGAACAGCCCCATTATTAACGAAATATCCACAGATACCCCCTTAATAATGAAATGTCCAGGAGCAGCCCCATTATTAACAAAAAATATCTACAGATACCCCCTTAATAATGAAATGTCCAGGAGCAGCCCCATTATTAACGAAATATCCACAGATACCCCCTTAATAATGAAATATCCACAGTAACAGGGCACACACGGAGATATTCATGATGCTATGGAGATGATGGAGGTTGTCACGTGATGCTATGGGGATGATGGTGATTATGAAGAGATGTCCATGATGCTATGGGGATGATGGTGGTTGTGAAGAGATGTCCATGATGCTATGGGGATGATGGTGGTTGTCACGTGATGCTATGGGGATGATGGTGGTTACTTTAGACGTAGTTCTCCATTCGCTTCCCCCCTCCCTTTAGGAGCCGGCATCTCCATGTGAAATACACCCTCATTACCCTGGCAACCAGCAACTTCCATGAAAGTTCTAGAAAACCTGTTTGACTGTAATCTAAAAATATAGGCCAAAAGCCAAAGATCTGCAGATCATACTCATCACCTACAGATCTGCACCATCTGCAGCTGGACTTCTACCACGGAGGACACAATGGTGGCATCTGCAGCAGGACTTCTACCACGGAGGACACAATGGTGACATCTGCAGCTGGACTTCTACCATGGAGGACACAATGGTGGCATCTCCAGCTGGACTTCTACCACGGAGGACACAATGGTGGCATCTGCAGCAGGACTTCTACCACGGAGGACACAATGGTGGCATCTCCAGCTGGACTTCTACCACGGAGGACACAATGGTGGCATCTGCAGCAGGACTTCTACCACGGAGGACACAATGGTGACATCTGCAGCTGGACTTCTACCATGGAGGACACAATGGTGGCATCTGCAGCTGGACTTCTACCACGGAGGACAAAATGGTGGCATCTGCAGCTGGACTTCTACCACGGAGGACACAATGGTGACATCTGCAGCTGGACTTCTACCACGGAGGACAAAATGGTGGCATCTGCAGCTGGACTTCTACCACGGAGGTCACAATGGTGGCATCTGCAGCTGGACTTATACGACGGAGGACACAATGGTGGCATCTGCAGCTGGACTTCTCCCATGGAGGACACAATGGTGGCATCTGCAGCTGGACTTCTACCACGGAGGACACAATGGTGGCATCTGCAGCTGGACTTCTACCACGGAGGACACAATGGTGGCATCTCCAGCTGGACTTCTACCATGGAGGACACAATGGTGGCATCTCCAGCTGGACTTCTACCATGGAGGACACAATGGCGGCATCTGCAGCTGGACTTCTACCACGGAGGACACAATGGTGGCATCTGCAGCTGGACTTCTACCATGGAGGACACAATGGTGGCATCTGCAGCTGGACTTCTACCATGGAGGACACAATGGCGGCATCTGCAGCTGGACTTCTACCACAGAGGACACAATGGCGGCATCTGCAGCAGGACTTCTACCATGGAGGACACAATGGTGGCATCTGCAGCTGGACTTCTACCATGGAGGACACAATGGTGGCATCTGCAGCTGGACTTCAACCATGGAGGACACAATGGTGGCATCTGCAGCTGGACTTCTACCATGGAGGACACAATGGTGGCATCTGCAGCTGGACTTCTACCATGGAGGACACAATGGTGGCATCTGCAGCTGGACGTCTACCATGGAGGACACAATGGTGGCATCTGCAGCTGGACTTCAACCATGGAGGACACAATGGTGGCATCTGCAGCTGGACTTCTACCATGGAGGACACAATGGTGGCATCTGCAGCTGGACTTCTACCATGGAGGACACAATGGTGGCATCTGCAGCTGGACTTCTACCATGGAGGACACAATGGTGGCATTTGCAGGACAGTGCTGGTGGAACAGCTTTTGGGCCGGCTCAGGGCTAGCCTATTCCTGGACCAGATGAGGAGAACCTAGCTGTCCTCCATAACTGTACCCCAGGGTTAGTGCTATATACTACATAAGAGGTAAAGATCAGCAAGTCCGTGGGTATGGAGATAAGACGGCTCTTGGATGTTTTGGTCCCCTGACTCCCTGCTACTGTGATCAATGATGGGCACCAGGTGTTAGATGCAGGGGCTTACATGTGCCGATTACTAATTTACCCACAGAAAGATTCTTGACCACTAAGGTTCCTAGATTTGACTGCTTGTGTTACTGGACTCTTAACATTTTCTGTCTGACCTCAATCTAGTAACCATTACAATACTAATCCTCTGCTGCCTGTCCTGACCTCTGCCTGATGACAATGCTGACCCTATGCTGCCTGTCCTGACCTCTGCCTGATGACAATGCAGACCCTATGCTGCCTGTCCTGACCTCTGCCTGATGACAATGCTGACCCTATGCTGCCTGTCCTGACCTCTGCCTGATGACCATACTGACACTGATCTGCCTGTCCTGACCTCTGCCTGATGACAATGCTGACCCTATGCTGCCTGTCCTGACCTCTGCCTGATGACCATACTGACACTGTGCCTCCTGTCCTGACCTCTGCCTGATGACCATACTGACCCTGTGCTGCCTCTCCTGACCTCTGCCTGATGACCATACTGACCCTGTGCCGCCTGTCCTGACCTCTGCCTGATGACTATACTGACCCTGTGCCGCCTGTCCTGACCTCTGCCTGATGACCATACTGACCGTGTGCTGCCTGTCCTGACCTCTGCCTGATGACCATACTGACCGTGTGCCGCCTGTCCTAACCTCTGCCTGATGACCATACTGACCCTGTGCTGCCTGTCCTGACCTCTGCCTGATGACCATACGGACCCTGTTCCTCCTGTCCTGACCCCTGCCTGATGACCATACTGACCGTGTGCTGCCTGTCCTGACCTCTGCCTGATGACCATACTGACCGTGTGCCGCCTGTCCTAACCTCTGCCTGATGACCATACTGACCCTGTGCTGCCTGTCCTGACCTCTGCCTGATGACCATACGGACCCTGTTCCTCCTGTCCTGACCTCTGCCTGATGACCATACTGACCCTGTTCTGCCTGTCCTGACCTCTGCCTGATGACCATACTGACCCTGTGCCGCCTGTCCTAACCTCTGCCTGATGACCATACTGACCGTGTGCCGCCTGTCCTGACCTCTGCCTGATGACCATACTGACCCTGTGCTACCTGTCCTTACCTCTGCCTGATGACCATACTGACCCTGTGCCGCCTGTCCTGACCTCTGCCTGATGACCATACTGACCCTGTGCCTCCTGTCCTGACCTCTGCCTGATGACCATACTGACCGTGTGCTGCCTGTCCTGACCTCTCCCTGATGACCATACTGACACTGATCTGCCTGTCCTAACCTCTACCTGATGACCATACTGACCCTGTGCTGCCTGTCCTAACCTCTGCCTGATGACCATACTGACCGTGTGCCGCCTGTCCTGACCTCTGCCTGATGACCATACTGACCGTGTGCTGCCTGTCCTGACCTCTACCTGATGACCATACTGACCCTGTGCCGCCTGTCCTGACCTCTGCCTGATGACCATACTGACCCTGTGCTGCCTGTCCTGACCTCTGCCTGATGACCATACTGACCGTGTGCTGCCTGTCCTGACCTCTACCTGATGACCATACTGACCCTGTGCCGCCTGTCCTAACCTCTGCCTGATGACCATACTGACCGTGTGCCGCCTCTCCTAACCTCTGCCTGATGACCATACTGACCGTGTGCCGCCTGTCCTGACCTCTGCCTGATGACCATACTGACCGTGTGCTGCCTGTCCTGACCTCTGCCTGATGACCATACTGACCGTGTGCTGCCTGTCCTGACCTCTGCCTGATGACCATACTGACCCTGTGCTGCCTGTCCTGACCTCTGCCTGATGACCATACTGACCCTGTGCCGCCTGTCCTGACCTCTGCCTGATGACCATACTGACCGTGTGCCTCCTGTCCTGACCTCTGCCTGATGACCATACTGACCCTGTGCCGCCTGTCCTGACCTCTGCCTGATGACCATACTGACCGTGTGCTGCCTGTCCTGACCTCTGCCTGATGACCATACTGACCCTGTGCCGCCTGTCCTGACCTCTGCCTGATGACCATACTGACCCTGTGCTACCTGTCCTTACCTCTGCCTGATGACCATACTGACCCTGTGCCGCCTGTCCTGACCTCTGCCTGATGACCATACTGACCCTGTGCCTCCTGTCCTGACCTCTGCCTGATGACCATACTGACCGTGTGCTTCCTGTCCTGACCTCTGCCTGATGACCATACTGACACTGATCTGCCTGTCCTAACCTTTTACCTGATGACCATACTGACCCTGTGCCGCCTGTCCTAACCTCTGCCTGATGACCATACTGACCGTGTGCCGCCTGTCCTGACCTCTGCCTGATGACCATACTGACCGTGTGCTGCCTGTCCTGACCTCTACCTGATGACTATACTGACCCTGTGCCGCCTGTCCTGACCTCTGCCTGATGACCATACTGACCCTGTGCCGCCTGTCCTGACCTCTGCCTGATGACCATACTGACCGTGTGCCGCCTGTCCTAACCTCTGCCTGATGACCATACTGACCGTGTGCCGCCTGTCCTGACCTCTGCCTGATGACCATTCTGACCCTGTGCCGCCTGTCCTGACCTCTGCCTGATGACCATACTGACCCTGTGCCTCCTGCCCTGACCTCTGCCTGATGACCATACTGACCGTGTGCTGCCTGTCCTGACCTCTGCCTGATGACCATACTGACCCTGTGCTACCTGTCCTGACCTCTGCCTGATGACCACACTGACCCTGTGCTGCCTGTCCTGACCTCTGCCTGATGACCATACCGACCGTGTACTGCCTGTCCTGACCTCTGCCTGATGACCATACTGACCGTGTGCCGTCTGTCCTAACCTCTGCCTGATGACCATACTGACTGTGTGCTGCCTGTCCTGACCTCTGCCTGATGACCATACTGACCCTGTGCTGCCTGTCCTGACCTCTGCCTGATGACCATACTGACCGTGTGCTGCCTGTCCTGACCTCTGCCTGATGACCATACTGACCCTGTGCTGCCTGTCCTGACCTCTGCCTGATGACCATACTGACCCTGTTCTGCCTGTCCTGACCTCTGCCTGATGACCATACTGACCGTGTGCTGCCTGTCCTGACCTCTGCCTGATGACCATACTGACCCTGTGCCTCCTGTCCTGACCTCTGCCTGATGACCATACTGACCCTGTGCCGTCTGTCCTAACCTCTGCCTGATGACCATACTGACTGAGTGCTGCCTGTCCTGACCTCTGCCTGATGACCATACTGACCCTGTGCTGCCTGTTCTGACCTCTGCCTGATGACCATACTGACACTGATCTGCCTGTCCTAACCTCTACCTGATGACCATACTGACCGTGTGCCGCCTGTCCTGACCTCTTCCTGATGACCATACTGACCGTGTGCTGCCTGTCCTAACCTCTGCCTGATGACCATACTGACCGTGTGCCGCCTGTCCTGACCTCTTCCTGATGACCATACTGACCGTGTGCTGCCTGTCCTGACCTCTACCTGATGACCATACTGACCCTGTGCCGCCTGTCCTGACCTCTGCCTGATGACCATACTGACCCTGTGCCGCCTGTCCTGACCTCTGCCTGATGACCATACTGACCCTGTGCCTCCTGTCCTGACCTCTGCCTGATGACCATACTGACCCTGTTCCTCCTGTCCTGACCTCTGCCTGATGACCATACTGACCGTGTGCTGCCTGTCCTGACCTCTGCCTGATGACCATACTGACCCTGTTCCTCCTGTCCTGACCTCTGCCTGATGACCATACTGACCCTGTGCTGCCTGTCCTGACCTCTGCCTGATGACCATTCTGACCCTGTGCTGCCTGTCCTGACCTCTGCCTGATGACCATACTGACCCTGTGCCGCCTGTCCTGACCTCTGCCTGATGACCATACTGACCCTGTGCCTCCTGTCCTGACCTCTGCCTGATGACCATACTGACCCTGTGTTACCTGTCCTGACCTCTGCCTGATGACCATACTGACCCTGTTCCTCCTGTCCTGACCTCTGCCTGATGACCATACTGACCCTGTTCCTCCTGTCCTGACCTCTGCCTGATGACCATACTGACCCTGTGCCTCCTGCCCTGACCTCTGCCTGATGACTATACTGACCCTGTGCCGCCTGTCCTGACCTCTGTCTTATTATCATAGTAAGGCTACATGCATACAGGACACGCGCTGGAGAGGAGGAGGGGTGAGCCATGCGAGCTTGCAGTTGTATATACGTCCCCCATATGTCCGTGTGAATGTAGCGTTACATGTATAGTGAAGGAGATTTACCTGGAAACTCTTCCCATGAATCCTCCCCTCTGGGTTAGCGAGAAGTCAGGACGGAGAGTACAATATTATACGATGTTCTGGTGCCCTCTGCAGGCCACCCATCACATTACAGCCTGTGCAGTATCCTTACCGGGGTATGAGTGGTGGGAATTATCTAAGGATAGTCTGACCCTGCAGAGGAGAACCGGGAAATACATAGACACATCCTCTATATACTGGGATACAGCGGTGATTGTAGGCCGTGTGTTACCTGGATGATGGCGGTGACTGTAGACCGTGTGTTACCTGGATGATGGCGGTGACTGTAGGCCGTGTGTTACCTGGATGATGGCGGTGACTGTAGACCGTGTGTTACCTGGATGATGGTGGTGACTGTAGGCCGTGTGTTACCTGGATGATGGTGGTGACTGCAGGCCGTGTGTTACCTGGATGATGGTGGTGACTGTAGGCCGTGTGTTACCTGGATGATGGCGGTGACTGCAGGCCGTGTGTTACCTGGATGATGGTGGTGACTGTAGACCGTGTGTTACCTGGATGATGGCGGTGACTGCAGGCCGTGTGTTACCTGGATGATGGTGGTGACTGTAGACTGTGTGTTACCTGGATGATGGTGGTGACTGTAGACTGTGTGTTACCTGGATGATGGCGGTGTCTGTAGACTGTGTGTTACCTGGATGATGGTGGTGACTGTAGACCGTGTGTTACCTGGATGATGGCGGTGACTGTAGACCGTGTGTTACCTGGATGATGGCGGTGACTGTAGACTGTGTGTTACCTGGATGATGGTGGTGACTGTAGACTGTGTGTTACCTGGATGATGGTGGTGACTGTAGGCCGTGTGTTACCTGGATGATGGTGGTGACTATAGACCGTGTGTTACCTGGATAATGGCGGTGGCTGTAGACTGTGTGTTACCTGGATGATGGTGGTGACTGTAGACTGTGTGTTACCTGGATGATGGCGGTGACTGTAGACTGTGTGTTACCTGGATGATGGTGGTGACTGTAGACTGTGTGTTACCTGGATGATGGCGGTGACTGTAGACCGTGTGTTACCTGGATGATGCCGGTGACTGCAGGCCGTGTGTTACCTGGATGATGGTGGTGACTGTAGACTGTGTGTTACCTGGATGATGGCGGTGACTGTAGACTGTGTGTTACCTGGATGATGGCGGTGTCTGTAGACTGTGTGTTACCTGGATGATGGTGGTGACTGTAGACCGTGTGTTACCTGGATGATGGCGGTGACTGTAGACCGTGTGTTACCTGGATGATGGCGGTGAGTGTAGACCGTGTGTTACCTGGATGATGGTGGTGACTGTAGACTGTGTGTTACCTGGATGATGGAGGTGACTGTAGACTGTGTGTTACCTGGATGATGGCGGTGACTGTAGACTGTGTGTTACCTGGATGATGGCGGTGACTGTAGACTGTGTGTTACCTGGATGATGGCGGTGACTGTAGACTGTGTGTTACCTGGATGATGGAGGTGACTGTAGACTGTGTGTTACCTGGATGATGGCGGTGACTGTAGACTGTGTGTTACCTGGATGATGGCGGTGACTGTAGACTGTGTGTTACCTGGATGATGGCGGTGACTGTAGACCGTGTGTTACCCGGATGATGGCGGTGACTGTAGACCGTGTGTTACCCGGATGATGGCGGTGACTGTAGACCGTGTGTTACCTGGATGATGCCGGTGACTGTAGACCGTGTGTTACCTGGATGATGGCGGTGACTGTAGACCGTGTGTTACCTGGATGATGGCGGTGACTGTAGACCGTGTGTTACCTGGATGATGGCGGTGACTGTAGACTGTGTGTTACCTGGATGATGGTGGTGACTGCAGGCCGTGTGTTACCTGGATGATGGTGGTGACTGTAGACTGTGTGTTACCTGGATGATGGTGGTGACTGTAGACCGTGTGTTACCTGGATGATGGCGGTGACTGCAGGTCGTGTGTTACCTGGATGATGGTGGTGACTGCAGACCGTGTTACCTGGATAATGGAGGTGACTGTAGACCGTGTGTTACCTGGATGATGGTGGTGACTGTAGGCCGTGTGTTACCTGGATGATGGTGGTGACTGTAGACCGTGTGTTACCTGGATGATGGCGGTGACTGTAGACCGTGTGTTACCTGGATGATGGCGGTGACTGTAGACCGTGTGTTACCTGGATGATGGTGGTGACTGCAGGCCGTGTGTTACCTGGATGATGGTGGTGACTGTAGACCGTGTGTTACCTGGATGATGGTGGTGACTGTAGACTGTGTGTTACCTGGATGATGGTGGTGACTGTAGACTGTGTGTTACCTGGATGATGGTGGTGACTGTAGACCGTGTGTTACCTGGATGATGGCGGTGACTGCAGGCCGTGTGTTACCTGGATGATGGTGGTGACTGCAGACCGTGTTACCTGGATAATGGAGGTGACTGTAGACCGTGTGTTACCTGGATGATGGTGGTGACTGTAGGCCGTGTGTTACCTGGATGATGGTGGTGACTGTAGACCGTGTGTTACCTGGATGATGGCGGTGACTGTAGACCGTGTGTTACCTGGATGATGGCGGTGACTGTAGACCGTGTGTTACCTGGATGATGGTGGTGACTGCAGGCCGTGTGTTACCTGGATGATGGTGGTGACTGTAGACCGTGTGTTACCTGGATGATGGTGGTGACTGTAGACTGTGTGTTACCTGGATGATGGTGGTGACTGTAGACTGTGTGTTACCTGGATGATGGTGGTGACTGCAGACTGTGTGTTACCTGGATGATGGTGGTGACTGTAGACCGTGTGTTACCTGGATGATGGTGGTGACTGTAGACCGTGTGTTACCTGGATGATGGTGGTGATTGTAGACTGTGTGTTACCTGGATGATGGTGGTGACTGCAGACCGTGTGTTACCTGGATGATGGTGGTGACTGTAGACCGTGTGTTACCTGGATGATGGTGGTGACTGTAGACCGTGTGTTACCTGGATGATGGCGGTGACTGTAGGCCGTGTGTTACCTGGATGATGGTGGTGACTGTAGGCCGTGTGTTACCTGGATGATGGCGGTGACTGTAGACTGTGTGTTACCTGGATGATGGCGGTGACTGTAGACCGTGTGTTACCTGGATGATGGTGGTGACTGTAGACTGTGTGTTACCTGGATGATGGCGGTGACTGTAGACCGTGTGTTACCTGGATGATGGTGGTGACTGTAGACCGTGTGTTACCTGGATGATGGCGGTGACTGTAGGCCGTGTGTTACCTGGATGATGGCGGTGAGTGTAGACCGTGTGTTACCTGGATGATGGTGGTGACTGTAGACTGTGTGTTACCTGGATGATGGAGGTGACTGTAGACCGTGTGTTACCTGGATGATGGTGGTGACTGTAGACTGTGTGTTACCTGGATGATGGAGTTGACTGTAGACTGTGTGTTACCTGGATGATGGCGGTGACTGTAGACTGTGTGTTACCTGGATGATGGCGGTGACTGTAGACTGTGTGTTACCTGGATGATGGCGGTGACTGTAGACTGTGTGTTACCTGGATGATGGAGGTGACTGTAGACTGTGTGTTACCTGGATGATGGCGGTGACTGTAGACTGTGTGTTACCTGGATGATGGCGGTGACTGTAGACTGTGTGTTACCTGGATGATGGCGGTGACTGTAGACCGTGTGTTACCTGGATGATGGCGGTGACTGTAGACCGTGTGTTACCTGGATGATGCCGGTGACTGTAGACCGTGTGTTACCTGGATGATGCCGGTGACTGTAGACCGTGTGTTACCTGGATGATGGCGGTGACTGTAGGCCGTGTGTTACCTGGATGATGGTGGTGACTGCAGGCCGTGTGTTACCTGGATGATGGTGGTGACTGTAGACTGTATGTTACCTGGATGATGGTGGTGACTGTACACCGTGTGTTACCTGGATGATGGCGGTGACTGTAGGCCGTGTGTTACCTGGATGATGGCGGTGACTGTAGACCGTGTGTTACCTGGATGATGGTGGTGACTGTAGACCGTGTGTTACCTGGATGATGGTGGTGACTGCAGGCCATGTGTTACCTGGATGATGGTGGTGACTGTAGACTGTGTGTTACCTGGATGATGGTGGTGACTGTACACCGTGTGTTACCTGGATGATGGCGGTGACTGTAGGCCGTGTGTTACCTGGATGATGGCGGTGACTGTAGACCGTGTGTTACCTGGATGATGGTGGTGACTGTAGACCGTGTGTTACCTGGATGATGGTGGTGACTGCAGGCCGTGTGTTACCTGGATGATGGTGGTGACTGTAGACTGTGTGTTACCTGGATGATGGTGGTGACTGTAGACCGTGTGTTACCTGGATGATGGCGGTGACTGTAGACCGTGTGTTACCTGGATGATGGCGGTGACTGTAGACCGTGTGTTACCTGGATGATGGTGGTGACTGCAGGCCGTGTGTTACCTGGATGATGGTGGTGACTGTAGACCGTGTGTTACCTGGATGATGGTGGTGACTGTAGACTGTGTGTTACCTGGATGATGGTGGTGACTGTAGACTGTGTGTTACCTGGATGATGGTGGTGACTGTAGACTGTGTGTTACCTGGATGATGGTGGTGACTGCAGACTGTGTGTTACCTGGATGATGGTGGTGACTGTATACCGTGTGTTACCTGGATGATGGTGGTGATTGTAGACTGTGTGTTACCTGGATGATGGTGGTGACTGCAGACCGTGTGTTACCTGGATGATGGTGGTGACTGTAGACCGTGTGTTACCTGGATGATGGTGGTGACTGTAGACCGTGTGTTACCTGGATGATGGCGGTGACTGTAGGCCGTGTGTTACCTGGATGATGGTGGTGACTGTAGGCCGTGTGTTACCTGGATGATGGCGGTGACTGTAGACTGTGTGTTACCTGGATGATGGCGGTGACTGTAGACTGTGTGTTACCTGGATGATGGCGGTGACTGTAGACCGTGTGTTACCTGGATGATGGTGGTGACTGTAGACTGTGTGTTACCTGGATGATGGTGGTGTCTGTACACTGTGTGTTACCTGGATGATGGTGGTGACTGTAGACCGTGTGTTACCTGGATGATGGTGGTGACTACAGGCCGTGTGTTACCTGGATGATGGCGGTGACTGTAGGCTGTGTGTTACCTGGATGATGGTGGTGACTGTAGACCGTGTGTTACCTTGATGATGGTGGTGTCTGTACACTGTGTGTTACCTGGATGATGGTGGTGACTGTAGACCGTGTGTTACCTGGATGATGGTGGTGACTACAGGCCGTGTGTTACCTGGATGATGGCGGTGACTGTAGGCTGTGTGTTACCTGGATGATGGTGGTGACTGTAGACCGTGTGTTACCTTGATGATGGTGGTGACTGTAGGCCGTGTGTTACCTGGATGATGGCGGTGACTGTAGACCGTGTGTTACCTGGATGATGGCGGTGACTGTAGACCGTGTGTTACCTGGATGATGGCGGTGGCTGTAGACTGTGTGTTACCTGGATGATGGTGGTGACTGTATACCGTGTGTTACCTGGATGATGGCGGTGACTGTAGACCGTGTGTTACCTGGATGATGGCGGTGACTGTAGACCGTGTGTTACCTGGATGATGGCGGTGACTGTACACTGTGTGTTACCTGGATGATGGCGGTGACTGTAGACTGTGTGTTACCTGGATGATGGTGGTGACTGTAGACCGTGTGTTACCTGGATGATGGCGGTGACTGTAGGCCGTGTGTTACCTGGATTATGGCGGTGACTGTACACTTTGTGTTACCGGGATGATGGCGGTGACTGTAGGCCGTGTGTTACCTGGATTATGGAGGTGACTGTACACTGTGTGTTACCTGGATGATGGTGGTGACTGCAGGCCGTGTGTTACCTGGATGATGGTGGTGACTGCAGGCCGTGTGTTACCTGGATGATGGTGGTGACTGCAGTCCGTGTGTTACCTGGATGATGGTGGTGACTACAGGCCGTGTGTTACCTGGATGATGGCGGTGACTGTAGACCGTGTGTTACCTGGATGATGGAGGTGACTGTAGACCGTGTGTTACCTGGATGATGGCGGTGACTGTAGACTGTGTGTTACCTGGATGATGGCGGTGACTGTAGGCCGTGTGTTACCTGGATGATGGAGGTGACTGTACACTGTGTGTTACCTGGATGATGGCGGTGACTGTAGACCGTGTGTTACCTGGATGATGGAGGTGACTGTAGACCGTGTGTTACCTGGATGATGGTGGTGACTGCAGACTGTGTGTTACCTGGATGATGGCGGTGTCTGTAGACTGTGTGTTACCTGGATGATGGCGGTGACTGTACACTGTGTGTTACCTGGATGATGGCGGTGACTGTACACTGTGTGTTACCTGGATAATGGCGGTGACTGTAGACCGTGTTTTACCTGGATGATGGAGGTGACTGTAGACTGTGTGTTACCTGGATGATGGCGGTGACTGTAGACTGTGTGTTACCTGGATGATGGCGGTGTCTGTAGACTGTGTGTTACCTGGATGATGCCGGCGACTGTAGACTGTGTGTTACCTGGATGATGGCGGTGACTGTAGACTGTGTGTTACCTGGATGATGGTGGTGACTGCAGGCCGTGTGTTACCTGGATGATGGAGGTGACTGTAGACTGTGTGTTACCTGGATGATGGCGGTGACTGTAGACCGTGTGTTACCTGGATGATGGTGGTGACTGTAGACTGTGTGTTACCTGGATGATGGCGGTGACTGTACACTGTGTGTTACCTGGATGATGGTGGTGACTGTAGACTGTGTGTTACCTGGATGATGGTGGTGACTGCTGGCCGTGTGTTACCTGGATGATGGCGGTGTCTATAGACTGTGTGTTACCTGGATGATGGCGGTGACTGTAGACTGTGTGTTACCTGGATGATGGCGGTGACTGTAGGCCGTGTGTTACCTGGATGATGGTGGTGACTGTAGGCCGTGTGTTACCTGGATGATGGCGGTGACTGTAGACCGTGTGTTACCTGGATGATGGTGGTGACTGCAGGCCGTGTGTTACCTGGATGATGGCGGTGTCTGTAGACTGTGTGTTACCTGGATGATGGTGGTGACTGCAGGCCGTGTGTTACCTGGATGATGGCGGTGACTGTAGACTGTGTGTTACCTGGATGATGGTGGTGACTGTAGACTGTGTGTTACCTTGATGATGGAGGTGACTGTAGACCGTGTGTTACCTGGATGATGGCGGTGACTGTAGACTGTGTGTTACCTGGATGATGGTGGTGACTGTAGACTGTGTGTTACCTGGATGATGGAGGTGACTGTAGACCGTGTGTTACCTGGATGATGGAGGTGACTGTAGACTGTGTGTTACCTGGATGATGGCGGTGTCTGTAGACTGTGTGTTACCTGGATGATGCCGGTGACTGCAGGCCGTGTGTTACCTGGATGATGGCGGTGACTGTAGGCTGTGTGTTACCTGGATGATGGAGGTGACTGTAGACTGTGTGTTACCTGGATGATGGAGGTGACTGTAGACCGTGTGTTACCTGGATGATGGAGGTGACTGTAGACTGTGTGTTACCTGGATGATGGCGGTGTCTGTAGACTGTGTGTTACCTGGATGATGCCGGTGACTGCAGGCCGTGTGTTACCTGGATGATGGCGGTGACTGTAGGCTGTGTGTTACCTGGATGATGGAGGTGACTGTAGACCGTGTGTTACCTGGATGATGGTGGTGACTGTAGACTGTGTGATACCTGGATGATGGAGGTGACTGCAGGCCGTGTGTTACCTGGATGATGGAGGTGACTGCAGACTGTGTGTTACCTGGATGATGGAGGTGACTGTAGACTGTGTGTTACCTGGATGATGGCGGTGGCTGTAGACTGTGTGTTACCTGGATGATGGCGGTGACTGTACACTGTGTGTTACCTGGATGATGGCGGTGGCTGTAGACTGTGTGTTACCTGGATGATGGCGGTGACTGTACACTGTGTGTTACCTGGATGATGGCGGTGGCTGTAGACCGTGTGTTACCTGGATGATGGAGGTGACTGCAGGCCGTGTGTTACCTGGATGATGGCGGTGGCTGTAGACTGTGTGTTACCTGGATGATGGAGGTGACTGTAGACTGTGTGTTACCTGGATGATGGCGGTGGCTGTAGACTGTGTGTTACCTGGATGATGGCGGTGGCTGTACACTGTGTGTTACCTGGATGATGGCGGTGGCTGTAGACTGTGTGTTACCTGGATGATGGCGGTGACTGTAGACTGTGTGTTGCCTGGATGATGGCGGTGACTGCAGGCCGTGTGTTACCTGGATGATGGTGGTGACTGTAGACTGTGTGTTACCTGGATGATGGCGGTGACTGTAGACTGTGTGTTACCTGGATGATGGCGGTGACTGCAGGCCGTGTGTTACCTGGATGATGGTGGTGACTGTAGACTGTGTGTTACCTGGATGATGGCGGTGTCTGTAGACTGTGTGTTACCTGGATGATGGAGGTGACTGTAGACCGTGTGTTACCTGGATGATGGTGGTGACTGTAGGCCGTGTGTTACCTGGATGATGGTGGTGACTGTAGGCCGTGTGTTACCTGGATGATGGTGGTGACTGTAGACTGTGTGTTACCTGGATGATGGTGGTGACTGTAGGCCGTGTGTTACCTGGATGATGGTGGTGACTGTAGGCCGTGTGTTACCTGGATGATGGTGGTGACTGTAGACCGTGTGTTACCTGGATGATGGTGGTGACTGTAGACTGTGTGTTACCTGGATGATGGTGGTGACTGTACACTGTGTGTTACCTGGAAGATGGCGGTGACTGTAGACTGTGTGTTACCTGGATGATGGTGGTGACTGTAGACCGTGTGTTACCTGGATGATGGAGGTGACTGTAGACTGTGTGTTACCTGGATGATGGTGGTGACTGCAGGCCGTGTGTTACCTGGATGATGGCGGTGACTGTAGACCGTGTGTTACCTGGATGATGGCGGTGACTGTAGACTGTGTGTTACCTGGATGATGGCGGTGACTGTAGACCGTGTGTTACCTGGATGATGGCGGTGACTGTAGACCGTGTGTTACCTGGATGATGGCGGTGACTGTAGACTGTGTGTTACCGGGATGATGGCGGTGACTGTAGACTGTGTGTTACCTGGATGATGGTGGTGACTGCAGGCCGTGTGTTACCTGGATGATGGCGGTGACTGCAGGCCGTGTGTTACCTGGATGATGGTGGTGACTGTAGACTGTGTGTTACCTGGATGATGGCGGTGACTGTAGACTGTGTGTTACCTGGATGATGGCGGTGACTGTAGACTGTGTGTTACCTGGATTATGGTGGTGACTGTAGACCGTGTGTTACCTGGATGATGGTGGTGACTGTAGGCCGTGTGTTACCTTGATGATGGCGGTGACTGTAGACTGTGTGTTACCTGGATGATGGTGGTAACTGTAGACCGTGTGTTACCTTGATGATGGTGGTGACTGTAGGCCGTGTGTTACCTGGATGATGGCGGTGACTGTAGGCCGTGTGTTACCTGGATGATGGCGGTGACTGTAGACCGTGTGTTACCTGGATGATGGCGGTGGCTGTAGACTGTGTGTTACCTGGATGATGGTGGTGACTGTATACCGTGTGTTACCTGGATGATGGCGGTGACTGTAGACTGTGTGTTACCTGGATGATGGCGGTGACTGTAGACCGTGTGTTACCTGGATGATGGCGGTGACTGTACACTGTGTGTTACCTGGATGATGGCGGTGACTGTAGACTGTGTGTTACCTGGATGATGGTGGTGACTGTAGACCGTGTGTTACCTGGATGATGGCGGTGACTGTAGGCCGTGTGTTACCTGGATTATGGCGGTGACTGTACACTTTGTGTTACCGGGATGATGGCGGTGACTGTAGGCCGTGTGTTACCTGGATTATGGAGGTGACTGTACACTGTGTGTTACCTGGATGATGGTGGTGACTGCAGGCCGTGTGTTACCTGGATGATGGTGGTGACTGCAGGCCGTGTGTTACCTGGATGATGGAGGTGACTGTAGACCGTGTGTTACCTGGATGATGGTGGTGACTGTAGGCCGTGTGTTACCTGGATGATGGTGGTGACTGCAGGCCGTGTGTTACCTGGATGATGGTGGTGACTGCAGGCCGTGTGTTACCTGGATGATGGCGGTGACTGTAGACCGTGTGTTACCTGGATGATGGAGGTGACTGTAGACGGTGTGTTACCTGGATGATGGCGGTGACTGTAGACTGTGTGTTACCTGGATGATGGCGGTGACTGTAGGCCGTGTGTTACCTGGATGATGGAGGTGACTGTACACTGTGTGTTACCTGGATGATGGCGGTGACTGTAGACCGTGTGTTACCTGGATGATGGAGGTGACTGTAGACTGTGTGTTACCTGGATGATGGTGGTGACTGCAGACTGTGTGTTACCTGGATGATGGCGGTGTCTGTAGACTGTGTGTTACCTGGATGATGGCGGTGACTGTACACTGTGTGTTACCTGGATGATGGCGGTGACTGTACACTGTGTGTTACCTGGATAATGGCGGTGACTGTAGACCGTGTTTTACCTGGATGATGGAGGTGACTGTAGACTGTGTGTTACCTGGATGATGGCGGTGACTGTAGACTGTGTGTTACCTGGATGATGGCGGTGTCTGTAGACTGTGTGTTACCTGGATGATGCCGGTGACTGTAGACTGTGTGTTACCTGGATGATGCCGGTGACTGTAGACTGTGTGTTACCTGGATGATTGTGGTGACTGCAGGCCGTGTGTTACCTGGATGATGGAGGTGACTGTAGACTGTGTGTTACCTGGATGATGGCGGTGACTGTAGACCGTGTATTACCTGGATGATGGTGGTGACTGTAGACTGTGTGTTACCTGGATGATGGCGGTGACTGTACACTGTGTGTTACCTGGATGATGGTGGTGACTGTAGACTGTGTGTTACCTGGATGATGGTGGTGACTGCTGGCCGTGTGTTACCTGGATGATGGCGGTGTCTGTAGACTGTGTGTTACCTGGATGATGGCGGTGACTGTAGACTGTGTGTTACCTGGATGATGGCGGTGACTGTAGGCCGTGTGTTACCTGGATGATGGTGGTGACTGTAGGCCGTGTGTTACCTGGATGATGGCGGTGACTGTAGACCGTGTGTTACCTGGATGATGGTGGTGACTGCAGGCCGTGTGTTACCTGGATGATGGCGGTGTCTGTAGACTGTGTGTTACCTGGATGATGGTGGTGACTGCAGGCCGTGTGTTACCTGGATGATGGCGGTGACTGTAGACCGTGTGTTACCTGGATGATGGTGGTGACTGTAGACTGTGTGTTACCTGGATGATGGAGGTGACTGTAGACCGTGTGTTACCTGGATGATGGAGGTGACGGCAGACTGTGTGTTACCTGGATGATGTAGGTGACTGTAGACCGTGTGTTACCTGGATGATGGCGGTGACTGTAGACTGTGTGTTACCTGGATGATGGTGGTGACTGTAGACTGTGTGTTACCTGGATGATGGAGGTGACTGTAGACCGTGTGTTACCTGGATGATGGAGGTGACGGCAGACTGTGTGTTACCTGGATGATGGCGGTGTCTGTAGACTGTGTGTTACCTGGATGATGCCGGTGACTGCAGGCCGTGTGTTACCTGGATGATGGCGGTGACTGTAGGCTGTGTGTTACCTGGATGATGGAGGTGACTGTAGACTGTGTGTTACCTGGATGATGGAGGTGACTGTAGACCGTGTGTTACCTGGATGATGGAGGTGACTGTAGACTGTGTGTTACCTGGATGATGGCGGTGTCTGTAGACTGTGTGTTACCTGGATGATGCCGGTGACTGCAGGCCGTGTGTTACCTGGATGATGGCGGTGACTGTAGGCTGTGTGTTACCTGGATGATGGAGGTGACTGTAGACCGTGTGTTACCTGGATGATGGTGGTGACTGTAGACTGTGTGATACCTGGATGATGGAGGTGACTGCAGGCCGTGTGTTACCTGGATGATGGAGGTGACTGCAGACTGTGTGTTACCTGGATGATGGAGGTGACTGTAGACTGTGTGTTACCTGGATGATGGCGGTGGCTGTAGACTGTGTGTTACCTGGATGATGGCGGTGACTGTACACTGTGTGTTACCTGGATGATGGCGGTGACTGTACACTGTGTGTTACCTGGATGATGGCGGTGGCTGTAGACCGTGTGTTACCTGGATGATGGAGGTGACTGCAGGCCGTGTGTTACCTGGATGATGGCGGTGGCTGTAGACTGTGTGTTACCTGGATGATGGAGGTGACTGTAGACTGTGTGTTACCTGGATGATGGCGGTGGCTGTAGACTGTGTGTTACCTGGATGATGGCGGTGGCTGTACACTGTGTGTTACCTGGATGATGGCGGTGGCTGTAGACTGTGTGTTACCTGGATGATGGCGGTGACTGTAGACTGTGTGTTGCCTGGATGATGGCGGTGACTGCAGGCCGTGTGTTACCTGGATGATGGTGGTGACTGTAGACTGTGTGTTACCTGGATGATGGCGGTGACTGTAGACTGTGTGTTACCTGGATGATGGCGGTGACTGCAGGCCGTGTGTTACCTGGATGATGGTGGTGACTGTACACTGTGTGTTACCTGGATGATGGCGGTGTCTGTAGACTGTGTGTTACCTGGATGATGGAGGTGACTGTAGACCGTGTGTTACCTGGATGATGGTGGTGACTGTAGGCCGTGTGTTACCTGGATGATGGTGGTGACTGTAGGCCGTGTGTTACCTGGATGATGGTGGTGACTGTAGGCCGTGTGTTACCTGGATGATGGTGGTGACTGTAGACTGTGTGTTACCTGGATGATGGTGGTGACTGTTGGCCGTGTGTTACCTGGATGATGGTGGTGACTGTAGGCCGTGTGTTACCTGGATGATGGTGGTGACTGTAGGCCGTGTGTTACCTGGATGATGGTGGTGACTGTAGGCCGTGTGTTACCTGGATGATGGTGGTGACTGTAGGCCGTGTGTTACCTGGATGATGGTGGTGACTGTAGACTGTGTGTTACCTGGATGATGGTGGTGACTGTAGGCCGTGTGTTACCTGGATGATGGTGGTGACTGTAGACTGTGTGTTACCTGGATGATGGCGGTGACTGTAGACTGTGTGTTACCTGGATGATGGCGGTGACTGCAGGCCGTGTGTTACCTGGATGATGGTGGTGACTGTACACTGTGTGTTACCTGGATGATGGCGGTGTCTGTAGACTGTGTGTTACCTGGATGATGGAGGTGGCTGTAGACTGTGTGTTACCTGGATGATGGCGGTGACTGTAGACCGTGTGTTACCTGGATGATGGTGGTGACTGTAGACCGTGTGTTACCTGGATGATGGTGGTGACTGTAGGCCGTGTGTTACCTGGATGATGGTGGTGACTGTAGGCCGTGTGTTACCTGGATGATGGTGGTGACTGTAGGCCGTGTGTTACCTGGATGATGGTGGTGACTGTAGGCCGTGTGTTACCTGGATGATGGTGGTGACTGTAGACTGTGTGTTACCTGGATGATGGTGGTGACTGTAGGCCGTGTGTTACCTGGATGATGGTGGTGACTGTAGGCCGTGTGTTACCTGGATGATGGTGGTGACTGTAGACCGTGTGTTACCTGGATGATGGTGGTGACTGTAGACTGTGTGTTACCTGGATGATGGTGGTGACTGTAGACCGTGTGTTACCTGGATGATGGAGGTGACTGTAGACTGTGTGTTACCTGGATGATGGCGGTGACTGTAGACTGTGTGTTACCTGGATGATGGTGGTGACTGCAGGCCGTGTGTTACCTGGATGATGGCGGTGACTGTAGACCGTGTGTTACCTGGATGATGGCGGTGACTGTAGACTGTGTGTTACCTGGATGATGGCGGTGACTGTAGACCGTGTGTTACCTGGATGATGGCGGTGACTGTAGACCGTGTGTTACCTGGATGATGGCGGTGACTGTAGACTGTGTGTTACCTGGATGATGGCGGTGACTGTAGACTGTGTGTTACCTGGATGATGGTGGTGACTGCAGGCCGTGTGTTACCTGGATGATGGCGGTGACTGCAGGCCGTGTGTTACCTGGATGATGGTGGTGACTGTAGACTGTGTGTTACCTGGATGATGGCGGTGACTGTAGACTGTGTGTTACCTGGATGATGGCGGTGACTGTAGACTGTGTGTTACCTGGATTATGGTGGTGACTGTAGACCGTGTGTTACCTGGATGATGGAGGTGACTGTAGACTGTGTGTTACCTGGATGATGGCGGTGACTGTAGACTGTGTGTTACCTGGATGATGGCGGTGACTGTAGACCGTGTGTTACCTGGATGATGGCGGTGACTGTAGACCGTGTGTTACCTGGATGATGGTGGTGATTGTAGACCGTGTGTTACCTGGATGATGGTGGTGACTGTAGACTGTGTGTTACCTGGATGATGGTGGTGACTGCAGGCCGTGTGTTACCTGGATGATGGCGGTGACTGTAGACCGTGTGTTACCTGGATGATGGCGGTGACTGTAGACTGTGTGTTACCTGGATGATGGCGGTGACTGTAGACCGTGTGTTACCTGGATGATGGCGGTGACTGTAGACCGTGTGTTACCTGGATGATGGCGGTGACTGTAGACTGTGTGTTACCTGGATGATGGCGGTGACTGTAGACTGTGTGTTACCTGGATGATGGTGGTGACTGCAGGCCGTGTGTTACCTGGATGATGGCGGTGACTGCAGGCCGTGTGTTACCTGGATGATGGTGGTGACTGTAGACTGTGTGTTACCTGGATGATGGCGGTGACTGTAGACTGTGTGTTACCTGGATGATGGCGGTGACTGTAGACTGTGTGTTACCTGGATTATGGTGGTGACTGTAGACCGTGTGTTACCTGGATGATGGAGGTGACTGTAGACTGTGTGTTACCTGGATGATGGCGGTGACTGTAGACTGTGTGTTACCTGGATGATGGCGGTGACTGTAGACCGTGTGTTACCTGGATGATGGCGGTGACTGTAGACCGTGTGTTACCTGGATGATGGTGGTGATTGTAGACTGTGTGTTACCTGGATTATGGTGGTGACTGTAGACCGTGTGTTACCTGGATGATGGAGGTGACTGTAGACTGTGTGTTACCTGGATGATGGCGGTGAGTGTAGACCGTGTGTTACCTGGATGATGGCGGTGACTGTAGACCGTGTGTTACCTGGATGATGGCGGTGACTGCAGGCCGTGTGTTACCTGGATGATGGCGGTGACTGTAGACTGTGTGTTACCTGGATGATGGCGGTGACTGTAGGCCGTGTGTTACCTGGATGATGGTGGTGACTGTAGACCGTGTGTTACCTGGATGATGGCGGTGACTGTAGACCGTGTGTTACCTGGATGATGACGGTGACTGCAGGCCGTGTGTTACCTGGATGATGGTGGTGACTGTAGACCGTGTGTTACCTGGATGATGGCGGTGACTGTAGACCGTGTGTTACCTGGATAATGGTGGTGACTGTAGACTGTGTGTTACCTGGATGATGGTGGTGACTGTCATTCATTCCACATGAATTAGGTCTCAAAGCAGTGAGGTCATCCTCATCAAACCCGCACAAGACACATAACAGGGTGTGCATTGGGGAGCGCCTGTGCCCAGCCATGCTAATCCGGGGGGAACGTAACTGCAGACACGGGGTCTCGCTGCATGGACAACATATTTATCACCTGGGAGGGGAGCTCCGGGGGAAGACCTTAATCCTGACAGTTTGAGCCTCCGCTCCTGAGACGTCACAGCTACAATATACCGTATACAGAAAGCCCTAGAGGATATAGGGAGGACCTCTCAGAGGACAGCCGCTTCCATGGTGTTCTCCTGCAGGAATGACTGCCGAGAGATCTTTCTTATGGAGACTGCCCTGGAGTCTGTGCTCATCTGACAAGTTTATTTCTTTGGTTTGCGCAATAGGTGAATAATTATGAAACACAACTTGTAGGCATGGAGGAGGTAGTATTGTTTGAAAGACATAGGAAATGCCTGACAATAGGTCAAGGTGCAAGGAAGCAGGGGAGCAAGGAAGCAGGGGAGCAAGGAAGCAGGGTGGGGAAGGGGAGCAGGGGAGCAAGGAAGCAGGGAAGAAGGGTGGGGAAGGGGAGCAGGGGCTCAAGGCAGCAGGAAAGCAGGGTGGGGAAGGGGAGCAGGGGCTCAAGGCAGCACGGAAGCATGGAAGCAGGGTGGGGAAGGGGAGCAGGGGCTCAAGGAAGCAGGGAAGCAAGGAAGCAGGGAAGCATGGAAGCAGGGTGGGGAAGGGGAGCAGGGGAGCAAGGAAGCAGGGAAGCAGTGAAGCAGCGGAGCAAGGAAGCAGGGAAGCAGGGTGGGGAAGGGGAGCAGGGGCTCAAGGAAGCAGGGAAGCATGGAAGCAGGGTGGGGAAGGGGAGCAGGGGCTCAAGGCAGCAGGGAAGCATGGAAGCAGGGTGGGGAAGGGGAGCAAGGAAGCAGGGTGGGGAAGGGGAGCAGGGGCTCAAGGAAGCAGGGAAGCATGGAAGCAGGGTGGGGAAGGGGAGCAGGGGCTCAAGGCAGCAGGGAAGCAAGGAAGCAGGGAAGCATGGAAGCAGGGTGGGGAAGGGGAGCAGGGAAGCAAGGAAGCAGGGAAGCAGGGTGGGGGAGGGGAGCAGGGAAGCAAGGAAGCAGGGTGGGGAAGGGGAGCAGGGAAGCAAGGAAGCAGGGGAGCAGTGAAGCAGGGGAGCAAGGAAGCAGGGGAGCAGGGTGGGGAAGGGGAGCAGGGAAGCAAGGAAGCAGGGTGGGGAAGGGGAGCAGGGAAGCAAGGAAGCAGGGGAGCAGTGAAGCAGGGGAGCAGTGAAGCAGGGGAGCAAGGAAGCAGGGGAGCACGGTGGGGCAGGGGAGCAGGGTGGGGAAGGGGAGCAGGGGCTCAAGGCAGCATGGAAGCAGGGTGGGGAAGGGGAGAAGGGGAGCAAGGAAGCAGGGAAGCAGGGGGAAAAGTCTACAGGTAACGAGATGACAAGACCCGGACATGTCGGCATATCTTGACCTGGATACATCGGTTTTCTTTTTCTGATTGTCAGCTCTTTGACACACTGATCGCTAGTTTTTTAGGCAAAGGCTAATAGTGTATTCCAGCCACCCTTCCCACTGTGTCAGGGGTAACATACCTCAGACTGCCTCCTGGTACCCCCATATTACGCGGGTATCTCCTGGTTATTACATTACAACGTCCCTCACTCTTCTTACCTCCTTCTACAACATCCAGGGCCCGGTACATCCTGGATCTCACGCCTGGTGAACACGCGGTCCTCCGGGCCAGATCAGTGCTCCTATGGGACGGGGGTCCTGTACACATGAGCTTTAATCTATCTATCTATCTATCTCCTATCTATCTCCTATCTATCTATCTCCTATCTATCTATCTATCTATCTATCTATCTATCTATCTATCTCCTATCTATCTATCTATCTTCTATCTATCTATCTATCTATCTATCTATCTATCTATCTATCTATCTCCTATCTATGTATCTATCTATCTATATATCTCCTATCTATCTATCTATCTCCTATCTATCTATCTATCTCTTATCTATCTCCTATCTATCTATCTATATATCTCCTATCTATCTCCTATCTATCTCCTATCTATCTATCTATCTATCTATCTATCTATCTCTTATCTATCTCCTATCTATCTATCTATCTGTCGATCTATCTCCTATCTATCTATCTATCTATCTATCTATTTATCTATCTATCTATCTATCTATCTCCTATCTATCTATCTATCTATCTATCTATCTATCTATCTGTCGATCTATCTCCTATCTATCTATCTATCTATCTATCTATCTATCTCCTATCTATCTATCTATCTATCTATCTATCTATCTATCTCCTATCTATCTATCTATCTCCTATCTATCTCCTATCTATCTATCTATCTCCTATCTATCTATCTCCTATCTATCTATCTCCTATCTATCTCTTATCTATCTGTCTATCTATCTATCTATCTATCTCTTATCTATCTATCTATCTATCTCCTATCTATCTATCTATCTATCTATCTATCTATCTATCTATCTATCTATCTATCTATCTATCTGTCTATCTGTCTATCTATCTATCTATCTATCTATCTATCTATCTATCTATCTATCTATCTATCTATCTATCTATCTATCTATCTATCTATCTATCTCCTATCTGTGTTATATCTATCTATCTCCTATCTATATATCTATCTCCTATCTATCTCCTATCTATCTATCTCCTATCTATCTATCTATCTATCACCCGTTTTCTGGTGATTTTGCGCTGGACAGAACGTCTTTGGATCTTGCACTTGTTGCCTGCACCAGTTTTGTGTTGTCCTGCTCTGTGTCCGCCTCACCACCTAATTCTGCACCTAAAGGGGCTCCCGATGCAGACCTGGATTATGCGCCACTTTTATTACTGTGCCTCATCAGAAATGTCGTGCGCCCTTTAAACTGAGTGCCCCAAAAACTGGTGCCCTAAGTGTAAGCGCGATGCGCGCATGCGGGGGGTGGCGGAGTTATGAAGGGCCCCTGTGATCCCCCGCACCTTGCACATAGTGCCCAGAGCCGCCGGTGTCATACGGGCCGGTCATGGAGCCGGCTGCGCTGCTCATCGAGCCAGTAACCTAAAGATGGTAACCATAAGGACATCTTCATAGGGGAGACACCGATGTGGCCAGGAGCCTCTGATTCCCTACTTCCATCGCAGACCTCTACATAGAGATGACAGATGAGACATGATTTATCGGTTCCTTCCATTAATAATTGTCTCTTTTACCAGAAATATCGGTACCAGGACGATGACTCCCCTCCCCTGGAGCACAGCCCGGCACATCTGGCCAACACCATGAAGGCTCCGGAGCTGGTACATGTGTCCGAGAAGAACCTCTCACAGATAGAGAATGTACATGGCTACGTCTCCCATTCACACATCTCCCCTCTGAAGGTAAGTGGCTCCAGTACTGCCATACCCAAAGCTAAAGTGTCTGCTCTACAGGACTATTATAAGTCCAGAATAATTATAGCGATAAAACGTGGTGTATACAACTAATATTCTGTGGATATAGGGGCGGTGCCTGGCGTATAGGATGGCTATAGGGGCGGTGCCTGGCGTATAGGATGGCTATAGGGGCGGTGTCTGGCGTATAGGATGGCTATAGGGGCAGTGTCTGGCGTATAGGATGGATATAGGGGCGGTGTCTGGCGTATAGGATGGATATAGGTGCGGTGTCTGGCGTATAGGATGGATATAGGAGCGGTGTCTGGTGTATAGGATGGATATAGGGGCGGTGTCTGGCGTATAGGATGGATATAGGAGCGGTGTCTGGTGTATAGGATGGATATAGGGGCGGTGTCTGGTGTATAGGATGGATATAGGTGCGGTGTCTGGCGTATAGGATGGATATAGGGGCGGTGTCTGGCGTATAGGATGGATATAGGAGCGGTGTCTGGTGTATAGGATGGATATAGGGGCGGTGTCTGGTGTATAGGATGGATATAGGGGCGGTGTCTGGCGTATAGGATGGATATAGGTGCGGTGTCTGGCGTATAGGATGGATATAGGTGCGGTGTCTGGCGTATAGGATGGATATAGGGGCGGTGTCTGGCGTATAGGATGGATATAGGGGCGGTGTCTGGCGTATAGGATGGCTATAGGGGCGGTGCCTGGCGTATAGGATGGCTATAGGGGCGGTGCCTGGCGTATAGGATGGCTATAGGGGCGGTGTCTGGCGTATAGGATGGATATAGGGGCGGTGTCTGGCATATAGGATGGATATAGGGGCGGTGTCTGGCGTATAGGATGGATATAGGGGCGGTGTCTGGCGTATAGGATGTATATAGGGGCGGTGTCTGGCATATAGGATGGATATAGGGGCGGTGTCTGGCGTATAGGATGGCTATAGGGGCGGTGTCTGGCGTATAGGATGTATATAGGGGCGGTGTCTGGCATATAGGATGGATATAGGGGCGGTGTCTGGCGTATAGGATGGATATAGGGGCGGTGTCTGGCGTATAGGATGGATATAGGGGCGGTGTCTGGCGTATAGGATGGATATAGGGGCGGTGTCTGGCGTATAGGATGGCTGTAGGGGTGGTGTCTGGTGTATAGGATGGTGTGTGCGCCGGCTTCGGATGTTTTGAAGGGTCAGCGCACCGCTGATTGGTGCAGGCCATTCCAGGATAGGGTTAAAAGCCGGCCTCTCCCAGCATTCCCTACCGGATCGTCCTGCTCTATGCCGGTGAGAAAGCTCGTGTCCTTGCCTTGTGCCTGTCTACTGATTTCCCGTTGTTCTGTATGTGACTTTGATCCTATTCCGCCTGCCCTGACCTGTTGCTTCGTCCCTGACTCTGATCCCGAGCTGCCGGTCCTGCCTAAAGTCTGTGTAACTCGCCACGGCTGCCACTCTGAACAACCTGGTGGTACCACACCGCAGCAAGTCCAACGTTGGCGGGCTCCACTACCCCTGGAGCCTGACAGTAAGATCCGGCCATGGATCCCGCCAAGGTTCCGCTTCTTGGTTCAGCAGTCCCAGCAGATTGCCGTGCAGGGTCAACCGCTCAGACTTGTTACCGCCATGCTGCAGCAGATGATGGCTACTCGGCAGTAACGCCGGCTCCCTGCGACTTCTTCTGCTGCTCCGGTTTGCCTGCCTGCCGCTGAACCCAGGTTGAGACTATACATGCCATGAAAGTATGATGGGGACCCCAAGTTGTGCAGGGCTTTATCACCCAGTGTTCCCTGCACATCGGGCTTATGCCGACCCAGTTGATCTCGGAACGCTCTAAGTTGGCATTTATCATCTGCCTCCTCTACGGGAAAGCCCTGGCATGGGCTACTCCCCTCTGGGATAGAAACAGGACATCGCCTCTTTCTTCACTAAGCTACGGTCCCTCTTAGGGGAACCTGCACGGGCGTCTTCAGCTTAGGCCGCACTGCTGAACCTGCGACCAGGGGACTCATCCATTGGTGACTATAAAGTTCGGTTCCACACTTTGGCCTCTGAGCTAGCCTGATACTAAGCAGCCCTGATTGCGACCTTTAAGAAGGGACTTTCGAGACAAGTTAAAGACATGCTGTCTGCACGTGACCTGCCGTCTACTCTGAGAGGTCTCATCTCTCTGGCCACTCGGATAGATATCCAGTTTATGGAGCGCTCTGAGGAACGTCTCGAACAGGTGCAAGTCCGGGTCCGAGGTTTGCCGTGCCTGGCTCCAGCCTTCCAAAGACCGCTTCAGCCTCCGGCTGTGTCCGCTGCAGATGAACCGATGCAGGTGGATAGAGCTTTGCTTTCTCCCCAGGAACGGTCCAGGCAAAGTCAGGAGGATCTCTTGTGCCAGTCCTGAACATTTCCTTGGGGCTTGTCCTGTCTGTCCTCAGCTTCCAGGAAACGCCCACAGCTAGGGTTCATGGGAGAAGGGTCCCTACGTGAGAGCAAAGCTTCTCCACACCTAAACATTCCCGTGCTCCTCAGCTTCCAGGAAACGCCCACAGCTAGGGTTCTAGGGAGAAGCGTCCCTACGTGAGAGCAAAGCTTCTCCACACCTAAACATTTCCGTGCTCCTCAGCTTCCAGGAAACGCCCACAGCTAGGGTTCTAGGGAGAAGCGTCCCTACATGAGAGCAAAGCTTCTCCACACCTAAACATTCCCGTGCTCCTCAGCTTACAGGAAACGCCCACAGCTAGGGTTCTAGGGAGAAGCGTCCCTACGTGAGAGCAAAGCTTCTCCACACCTAAACATTTCCGTGCTCCTCAGCTTCCAGGAAACGCCCACAGCTAGGGTTCATGGGAGAAGGGTCCCTACATGAGAGCAAAGCTTCTCCACACCTAAACATTCCCGTGCTCCTCAGCTTCCAGGAAACGCCCACAGCAAGGGTTCATGGGAGAAGGGTCCCTACGTGAGAGCAAAGCTTCTCCACACCTAAACATTCCCGTGCTCCTCAGCTTCCAGGAAACGCCCACAGCTAGGGTTCTAGGGAGAAGCGTCCCTACGTGAGAGCAAAGCTTCTCCACACCTAAACATTCCCGTGCTCCTCAGCTTCCAGGAAACGCCCACAGCTAGGGTTCTAGGGAGAAGGGTCCCTACGTGAGAGCAAAGCTTCTCCACACCTAAACATTCCCGTGCTCCTCAGCTTCCAGGAAACGCCCACAGCTAGGGTTCTAGGGAGAAGGGTCCCTACGTGAGAGCAAAGCTTCTCCACACCTAAACATTCCCGTGCTCCTCAGCTTCCAGGAAACGCCCACAGCTAGGGTTCATGGGAGAAGGGTCCCTACGTGAGAACAAAGCTTCTCCACTCCTAAACATTCCCGTGCTCCTCAGCTTCCAGGAAACGCCCACAGCTAGGGTTCTAGGGAGAAGGGTCCCTACGTGAGAGCAAAGCTTCTCCACACCTAAACATTCCCGTGCTCCTCAGCTTCCAGGAAACGCCCACAGCTAGGGTTCATGGGAGAAGGGTCCCTACGTGAGAACAAAGCTTCTCCACACCTAAACATTCCCGTGCTCCTCAGCTTCCAGGAAACACCCACAGCTAGGGTTCATGGGAGAAGGGTCCCTACGTGAGAACAAAGCTTCTCCACACCTAAACATTCCCGTGCTCCTCAGCTTCCAGGAAACGCCCACAGCTAGGGTTCATGGGAGAAGCGTCCCTACGTGAGAGCAAAGCTTCTCCACACCTAAACATTCCCGTGCTCCTCAGCTTCCAGGAAACGCCCACAGCTAGGGTTCATGGGAGAAGCGTCCCTACATGAGAGCAAAGCTTCTCCACACCTAAACATTCCCGTGCTCCTCAGCTTCCAGGAAACGCCCACAGCTAGGGTTCATAGGAGAAGCGTCCCTACGTGAGAGCAAAGCTTCTCCACACCTAAACATTCCCATGCTCCTCAGCTTCCAGGAAACGCCCACAGCTAGGGTTCATGGGAGAAGCGTCCCTACGTGAGAGCAAAGCTTCTCCACACCTAAACATTCCCGTGCTCCTCAGCTTCCAGGAAACGCCCACAGCTAGGGTTCATGGGAGAAGCGTCCCTACGTGAGAGCAAAGCATCTCCACACCTAAACATTCCCGTGCTCCTCAGCTTCCAGGAAACGCTCACAGCAAGGGTTCATGGGAGAAGCGTCCCTACATGAGAGCGAAGCTTCTCCACACCTAAACATTCCCGTGCTCCTCGGCTTCCAGGAAACACCCACAGCAAGGGTTCATGGGAGAAGCGTCCCTACATGAGAGCAAAGCTTCTCCACACCTAAACATTCCCGTGCTCCTCAGCTTCCAGGAAACGGCCACAGCTAGGGTTCATGGGAGAAGCGTCCCTACGTGAGAGCAAAGCTTCTCCACACCTAAACATTCCCGTGCTCCTCAGCTTCCAGGAAACGCCCACAGCTAGGGTTCATGGGAGAAGCGTCCCTACGTGAGAGCAAAGTATCTCCACACCTAAACATTCCCGTGCTCCTCAGCTTCCAGGAAACGCCCACAGCAAGGGTTCATGGGAGAAGCGTCCCTACATGAGAGCGAAGCTTCTCCACACCTAAACATTCCCGTGCTCCTCAGCTTCCAGGAAACGGCCACAGCTAGGGTTCATGGGAGAAGCGTCCCTACGTGAGAGCAAAGCTTCTCCACACCTAAACATTCCAGTGCTCCTCAGCTTCCAGGAAACGCCCACAGCTAGGGTTCATGGGAGAAGGGTCCCTACGTGAGAGCAAAGCATCTCCACACCTAAACATTCCCGTGCTCCTCAGCTTCCAGGAAACGCCCACAGCTAGGGTTCATGGGAGAAGGGTCCCTACGTGAGAGCAAAGCTTCTCCACACCTAAACATTCCCGTGCTCCTCAGCTTCGAGGAAACGCCCACAGCTATGTTCATGGGAGAAGCGTCCCTACGTGAGAGCAAAGCTTCTCCACACCTAAACATTCCCGTGCTCCTCAGCTTCCAGGAAACGCCCACAGCTAGGGTTCTAGGGAGAAGCGTCCCTACGTGAGAGCAAAGCATCTCCACACCTAAACATTCCCGTGCTCCTCAGCTTCCAGGAAACACCCACAGCTAGGGTTCATGGGAGAAAGGTCCCTACGTGAGAGCAAAGCTTCTCCACACCTAAACATTCCCGTGCTCTTCAGCTTCCAGGAAACGCCCACAGCAAGGGTTCATGGGAGAAGCGTCCCTACGTGAGAGCAAAGCATCTCCGCGCCTAAACATTCCCGTGCTCCTCAGCTTCCAGGAAACGCCCACAGCTAGGGTTCATGGGAGAAGGGTCCCTACGTGAGAGCAAAGCTTCTCCACACCTAAACATTCCCGTGCTCCTCAGCTTCCAGGAAACGCCGACAGCTAGGGTTCATGGGAGAAGCGTCCCTACATGAGAGCAAAGCTTCTCCACACCTAAACATTCCCGTGCTCCTCAGCTTCCAGGAAACGCCCACAGCTAGGGTTCATGGGAGAAGCGTCCCTACGTGAGAGCAAAGCTTCTCCACACCTAAACATTCCCATGCTCCTCAGCTTCCAGGAAACGGCCACAGCTAGGGTTCATGGGAGAAGGGTCCCTACGTGAGAGCGAAGCTTCTCCACACCTAAACATTCCCGTGCTCCTCAGCTTCCAGGAAACGCCGACAGCTAGGGTTCATGGGAGAAGGGTCCCTACGTGAGAGCAAAGCTTCTCCACACCTAAACATTCCCGTGCTCCTCAGCTTCCAGGAAACGCCGACAGCTAGGGTTCATGGGAGAAGGGTCCCTACGTGAGAGCAAAGCTTCTCCACACCTAAACATTCCCGTGCTCCTCAGCTTCCAGGAAACGGCCACAGCTAGGGTTCATGGGAGAAGGGTCCCTACGTGAGAGCAAAGCTTCTCCGCGCCTAAACATTCCCGTGCTCCTCGGCTTCCAGGAAACACCCACAGCTAGGGTTCATGGGAGAAGGGTCCCTACGTGAGAGCAAAGCTTCTCCACACCTAAACATTCCCATGCTCCTCAGCTTCCAGGAAACACCCACAGCTAGGGTTCTAGGGAGAAGCGTCCCTACGTGAGAGCAAAGCTTCTCCACACCTAAACATTCCCGTGCTCCTCAGCTTTGGCACAGGTAGCCAGTTTAAGGTTTCTGCCTTCTTAGACTCTGGTTGTTCGGGAAACATTATGGATGCCGCTCTGGTCTCTGAGCATCACGTCCCTGTGGTCTGCCTCGATAATCCCCTGGTCATCTCCTCGGGCAGTGGCCAAATCCTTTTCGATCCAGTCCGGTACCGTAAAGAGCCTATGATCCCGCAAGTCAGAGCTCTACATAAAGAGGGACAGTCTTTCTATGTGCTGCCTCGCTCCATCTCGTCCCTCCTGTTAGGACTTCCATGGTTGCCAGTCCATGCACCTGTCCATCACTAGAAGACGGGGGAGATTCTTCGTTGGGGATCTGATCTGTATGATGGTTCATCATCCAGTCCCTGTCGTGGTCTCTTCCGTGGTCTCCCAATCTCTGGAGGGTGTCCCAGCTTCTCATCAAGACTTTGCTGTTGTCTTTTTGAAGAAGCAAGCAGAGATTTTGCCACCGCAGTGTCCTTACCACTGCCCTAGTGACACGCTGGCGGATATGTCTCCTCCTTGGGGTTAGCAATGTCAGACTACATCAAAGAGAACCTGCAGAGGGGGTTCATACGTAAAACCCTCCTCTCCGGCTGGTGCAGGGTTCGTCACTCCGTATAGACTATCAAGGTCTTAACAAAGTCACCGCTAAGAATCGCTATCCTGTGCCTTTGATTAAAGTACCTACGTGGTGCCAAGGTCTTCTCCAAGCTGGGGGCTTATAACCTCATCTGTATCCGTGAAGACGGCCTTCAACACTCGTGATGGACCCTTTGAGTACCTGGTGAAGCCGTTTGGACTCTGTAACGCAGCGGCTGCCTTCCAGGAGTTTGTCAATGACATCCTTAGGCACTTGCTATATTCCTGTGTCGTGGTTTATCTGCACGATATCCCGGCAAGTTCTCACCCGTTTAAGGGCCAGTAGTCCTTACACTGAGAAGTGCCAGTTCCATCAGTGGAGTCTCCCCTTCCTCGGCTATATTATCTCTGACCGAGGATCCTTCCAAGCTGTCTGCGCTCTTTCAATGGCCTCGCCCAGTAGGACAACGTGCAATACAGAGATTCCTGGGCGTTACTCCCAGCAGTTTATTCCGCACTTCTCCTCCCTGGTGTCCCCCATCGTGGCACTCACCTAGAAGGGTGCCAATCCTCGATTTTGGCATCATCGGTTCTAGAGTCCGGCTCTACATTGAAGTCAGGCTTTGCCTCGGGCCCAGTTCTCACACGGCCACATACAGAGAAGACTTTCCACCTGGAAGGTGACGCCTCATCTGTAGGAGCGGGAGCAGAGCGGGAGCCAAAGAGTCCAAAGGCCGAACCCTTACATGCGCTTACATCTGCAGAGAGGAATTACTCCACAGGAGATCGGTTACTGTGAGCGATAACCCTTGCCTTAGAAGAGTGGCACCATCTTCTGGAGGGAGGTGCTGGCCGATTCCCTACCGGATCGTCCTGCTCTATGCCGGTGAGAAAGCTCGTGTCCTTGCCTTGTGCCTGTCTACTGATTTCCCGTTGTTCTGTATGTGACTTTGATCCTATTCCGCCTGCCCTGACCTGTTGCTTCGTCTATGACTCCGATCCCGAGCTGCCGGTCCTGACCTCCTGCCTGGTCCCCACTACAATTCTGCCTAAAGTCTGTGTAACTCGCCGCGGCTGCCACTGTGGACAAAGCCACATTTGTGGAACAACCTGGTGGCACCAAACCACAGCAAGTCCAACGGCGGCGGGGTCTGGGGAAAACCGGGTGCCACCAGGTGTCGGCTTACGTCAGCATCCGTGGTGGTCCAGTGGCTCCACTACCCCTGGAGCCTGACAAAAGGGGCAGTGTCTAGTGTATAGTATATACTCCAGTATACAGATAACTGATCAGAGGAGAGACATGTGACCGCACAGATCAGCAGTGTATGGTATATAGTATATACTCCAGTATACAGATAACTGATCAGAGGAGAGACATGTGACCGCACAGATCAGCAGTGTATGGTATATAGTATATACTCCAGTATATAGATAACTGATCAGAGGAGACATGTGACCGCACAGATCAGCAGTGTATGGTATATAGTATATACTCCAGTATATAGATAACTGATCAGAGGAGACATGTGACCGCACAGATCAGCAGTGTATGGTATATAGTATATACTCCAGTATACAGATACCTGATCAGAGGAGACATGTGACCGCACAGATCAGCAGTGTATGGTATATAGTATATACTCCAGTATACAGATAACTGATCAGAGAGGAGACATGTGACCGCACAGATCAGCAGTGTATGGTATATAGTATATACTCCAGTATACAGATAACTGATCAGAGGAGAGACATGTGACCGCACAGATCAGCAGTGTATGGTATATAGTATATACTCCAGTATACAGATAACTGATCAGAGGAGAGACATGTGACCGCACAGATCAGCAGTGTATGGTATATAGTATATACTCCAGTATATAGATAACTGATCAGAGGAGACATGTGACCGCACAGATCAGCAGTGTATGGTATATAGTATATACTCCAGTATACAGATACCTGATCAGAGGAGACATGTGACCGCACAGATCAGCAGTGTATGGTATATAGTATATACTCCAGTATACAGATAACTGATCAGAGAGGAGACATGTGACCGCACAGATCAGCAGTGTATGGTATATAGTATATACTCCAGTATACAGATAACTGATCAGAGGAGACATGTGACCGCACAGATCAGCAGTGTATGGTATATAGTATATACTCCAGTATACAGATACCTGATCAGAGGAGACATGTGACCGCACAGATCAGCAGTGTATGGTATATAGTATATACTCCAGTATACAGATAACTGATCAGAGGAGACATGTGACCACACAGATCAGCAGTGTATGGTATATAGTATATACTCCAGTATACAGATAACTGATCAGAGGAGACATGTGACCGCACAGATCAGCAGTGTATGGTATATAGTATATACTCCAGTATACAGATAACTGATCAGAGGAGAGACATGTGACCGCACAGATCAGCAGTGTATGGTATATAGTATATACTCCAGTATACAGATAACTGATCAGAGGAGACATGTGACCGCACAGATCAGCAGTGTATGGTATATAGTATATACTCCAGTATACAGATAACTGATCAGAGGAGACATGTGACCGCACAGATCAGCAGTGTATGGTATATAGTATATACTCCAGTATACAGATAACTGATCAGAGGAGAGACATGTGACCGCACAGATCAGCAGTGTATGGTATATAGTATATACTCCAGTATATAGATAACTGATCAGAGGAGACATGTGACCACACAGATCAGCAGTGTATGGTATATAGTATATACTCCAGTATACAGATAACTGATCAGAGGAGACATGTGACCGCACAGATCAGCAGTGTATGGTATATAGTATATACTCCAGTATACAGATAACTGATCAGAGGAGAGACATGTGACCGCACAGATCAGCAGTGTATGGTATATAGTATATACTCCAGTATACAGATAACTGATCAGAGGAGACATGTGACCGCACAGATCAGCAGTGTATGGTATATAGTATATACTCCAGTATACAGATAACTGATCAGAGGAGACATGTGACCGCACAGATCAGCAGTGTATGGTATATAGTATATACTCCAGTATACAGATAACTGATCAGAGGAGAGACATGTGACCGCACAGATCAGCAGTGTATGGTATATAGTATATACTCCAGTATACAGATAACTGATCAGAGGAGAGACATGTGACCGCACAGATCAGCAGTGTATGGTATATAGTATATACTCCAGTATACAGATAACTGATCAGAGGAGACATGTGACCGCACAGATCAGCAGTGTATGGTATATAGTATATACTCCAGTATACAGATAACTGATCAGAGGAGACATGTGACCGCACAGATCAGCAGTGTATGGTATATAGTATATACTCCAGTATACAGATAACTGATCAGAGGAGAGACATGTGACCGCACAGATCAGCAGTGTATGGTATATAGTATATACTCCAGTATATAGATAACTGATCAGAGGAGACATGTGACCGCACAGATCAGCAGTGTATGGTATATAGTATATACTCCAGTATACAGATAACTGATCAGAGGAGACATGTGACCGCACAGATCAGCAGTGTATGGTATATAGTATATACTCCAGTATACAGATAACTGATCAGAGGAGACATGTGACCGCACAGATCAGCAGTGTATGGTATATAGTATATACTCCAGTATACAGATAACTGATCAGAGGAGAGACATGTGACCGCACAGATCAGCAGTGTATGGTATATAGTATATACTCCAGTATACAGATAACTGATCAGAGGAGACATGTGACCGCACAGATCAGCAGTGTATGGTATATAGTATATACTCCAGTATACAGATAACTGATCAGAGGAGACATGTGACCGCACAGATCAGCAGTGTATGGTATATAGTATATACTCCAGTATACAGATAACTGATCAGAGGAGACATGTGACCGCACAGATCAGCAGTGTATGGTATATAGTATATACTCCAGTATACAGATAACTGATCAGAGGAGAGACATGTGACCGCACAGATCAGCAGTGTATGGTATATAGTATATACTCCAGTATACAGATAACTGATCAGAGGAGAGACATGTGACCGCACAGATCAGCAGTGTATGGTATATAGTATATACTCCAGTATACAGATAACTGATCAGAGGAGACATGTGACCGCACAGATCAGCAGTGTATGGTATATAGTATATACTCCAGTATACAGATAACTGATCAGAGGAGAGACATGTGACTGCACAGATCAGCAGTGTATGGTATATAGTATATACTCCAGTATACAGATACCTGATCAGAGGAGAGACATGTGACCGCACAGATCAGCAGTGTATGGTATATAGTATATACTCCAGTATACAGATAACTGATCAGAGGAGAGACATGTGACCGCACAGATCAGCAGTGTATGGTATATAGTATATACTCCAGTATACAGATAACTGATCAGAGGAGACATGTGACCGCACAGATCAGCAGTGTATGGTATATAGTATATACTCCAGTATATAGATAACTGATCAGAGGAGACATGTGACCGCACAGATCAGCAGTGTATGGTATATAGTATATACTCCAGTATACAGATAACTGATCAGAGGAGACATGTGACCGCACAGATCAGCAGTGTATGGTATATAGTATATACTCCAGTATACAGATAACTGATCAGAGGAGAGACATGTGACCGCACAGATCAGCAGTGTATGGTATATAGTATATACTCCAGTATACAGATAACTGATCAGAGGAGACATGTGACCGCACAGATCAGCAGTGTATGGTATATAGTATATACTCCAGTATACAGATAACTGATCAGAGGAGACATGTGACCGCACAGATCAGCAGTGTATGGTATATAGTATATACTCCAGTATACAGATAACTGATCAGAGGAGACATGTGACCGCACAGATCAGCAGTGTATGGTATATAGTATATACTCCAGTATATAGATAACTGATCAGAGGAGACATGTGACCGCACAGATCAGCAGTGTATGGTATATAGTATATACTCCAGTATACAGATAACTGATCAGAGGAGAGACATGTGACTGCACAGATCAGCAGTGTATGGTATATAGTATATACTCCAGTATACAGATACCTGATCAGAGGAGAGACATGTGACCGCACAGATCAGCAGTGTATGGTATATAGTATATACTCCAGTATACAGATAACTGATCACAGGAGACATGTGACCGCACAGATCAGCAGTGTATGGTATATAGTATATACTCCAGTATACAGATAACTGATCAGAGGAGAGACATGTGACCGCACAGATCAGCAGTGTATGGTATATAGTATATACTCCAGTATACAGATAACTGATCACAGGAGACATGTGACCGCACAGATCAGCAGTGTATGGTATATAGTATATACTCCAGTATACAGATAACTGATCAGAGGAGACATGTGACCGCACAGATCAGCAGTGTATGGTATATAGTATATACTCCAGTATACAGATAACTGATCAGAGGAGAGACATGTGACCGCACAGATCAGCAGTGTATGGTATATAGTATATACTCCAGTATACAGATAACTGATCAGAGGAGACATGTGACCGCACAGATCAGCAGTGTATGGTATATAGTATATACTCCAGTATACAGATAACTGATCAGAGGAGACATGTGACCGCACAGATCAGCAGTGTATGGTATATAGTATATACTCCAGTATACAGATAACTGATCAGAGGAGACATGTGACCACACAGATCAGCAGTGTATGGTATATAGTATATACTCCAGTATACAGATAACTGATCAGAGGAGACATGTGACTGCACAGATCAGCAGTGTATGGTATATAGTATATACTCCAGTATACAGATAACTGATCAGAGGAGACATGTGACCGCACAGATCAGCAGTGTATGGTATATAGTATATACTCCAGTATACAGATAACTGATCAGAGGAGACATGTGACCGCACAGATCAGCAGTGTATGGTATATAGTATATACTCCAGTATACAGATAACTGATCAGAGGAGACATGTGACCGTACAGATCAGCAGTGTATGGTATATAGTATATACTACAGTATACAGATAACTGATCAGAGGAGACATGTGACCACACAGATCAGCAGTGTATGGTATATAGTATATACTCCAGTATACAGATAACTGATCAGAGGAGACATGTGACCACACAGATCAGCAGTGTATGGTATATAGTATATACTCCAGTATACAGATAACTGATCAGAGGAGACATGTGACCGTACAGATCAGCAGTGTATGGTATATAGTATATACTACAGTATACAGATAACTGATCAGAGGAGACATGTGACCACACAGATCAGCAGTGTATGGTATATAGTATATACTCCAGTATACAGATAACTGATCAGAGGAGACATGTGACCGCACAGATCAGCAGTGTATGGTATATAGTATATACTCCAGTATATAGATAACTGATCAGAGGAGAGACATGTGACCGTACAGATCAGCAGTGTATGGTATATAGTATATACTCCAGTATACAGATAACTGATCAGAGGAGACATGTGACCGCACAGATCAGCAGTGTATGGTATATAGTATATACTCCAGTATACAGATAACTGATCAGAGGAGACATGTGACCGCACAGATCAGCAGTGTATGGTATATAGTATATACTCCAGTATACAGATAACTGATCAGAGGAGACATGTGACCGCACAGATCAGCAGTGTATGGTATATAGTATATACTCCAGTATACAGATAACTGATCAGAGGAGACATGTGACCGCACAGATCAGCAGTGTATGGTATATAGTATATACTCCAGTATATAGATAACTGATCAGAGGAGAGACATGTGACCGCACAGATCAGCAGTGTATGGTATATAGTATATACTCCAGTATACAGATAACTGATCAGAGGAGACATGTGACCGCACAGATCAGCAGTGTATGGTATATAGTATATACTCCAGTATATAGATAACTGATCAGAGGAGAGACATGTGACCGTACAGATCAGCAGTGTATGGTATATAGTATATACTCCAGTATACAGATAACTGATCAGAGGAGACATGTGACCGCACAGATCAGCAGTGTATGGTATATAGTATATACTCCAGTATACAGATAACTGATCAGAGGAGACATGTGACCGCACAGATCAGCAGTGTATGGTATATAGTATATACTCCAGTATACAGATAACTGATCACAGGAGACATGTGACCGCACAGATCAGCAGTGTATGGTATATAGTATATACTCCAGTATACAGATAACTGATCACAGGAGACATGTGACCGCACAGATCAGCAGTGTATGGTATATAGTATATACTCCAGTATACAGATAACTGATCAGAGGAGAGACATGTGACCGCACAGATCAGCAGTGTATGGTATATAGTATATACTCCAGTATACAGATAACTGATCAGAGGAGACATGTGACCGCACAGATCAGCAGTGTATGGTATATAGTATATACTCCAGTATACAGATAACTGATCAGAGGAGACATGTGACCACACAGATCAGCAGTGTATGGTATATAGTATATACTCCAGTATACAGATAACTGATCAGAGGAGACATGTGACCGCACAGATCAGCAGTGTATGGTATATAGTATATACTCCAGTATACAGATAACTGATCAGAGGAGACATGTGACCGCACAGATCAGCAGTGTATGGTATATAGTATATACTCCAGTATACAGATAACTGATCAGAGGAGAGACATGTGACCGCACAGATCAGCAGTGTATGGTATATAGTATATACTCCAGTATACAGATAACTGATCAGAGGAGAGACATGTGACCGCACAGATCAGCAGTGTATGGTATATAGTATATACTCCAGTATACAGATAACTGATCAGAGGAGAGACATGTGACCGCACAGATCAGCAGTGTATGGTATATAGTATATACTCCAGTATACAGATACCTGATCACAGAGGAGACATGTGACCGCACAGATCAGCAGTGTATGGTATATAGTATATACTCCAGTATACAGATAACTGATCAGAGGAGACATGTGACCGCACAGATCAGCAGTGTATGGTATATAGTATATACTACAGTATACAGATACCTGATCAGAGGAGAGACATGTGACCGCACAGATCAGCAGTGTATGGTATATAGTATATACTCCAGTATACAGATAACTGATCAGAGGAGAGACATGTGACCACACAGATCAGCAGTGTATGGTATATAGTATATACTCCAGTATACAGATAACTGATCAGAGGAGAGACATGTGACCGCACAGATCAGCAGTGTATGGTATATAGTATATACTCCAGTATACAGATAACTGATCAGAGAGAGACATGTGACCGCACAGATCAGCAGTGTATGGTATATAGTATATACTCCAGTATACAGATAACTGATCAGAGGAGACATGTGACCGCACAGATCAGCAGTGTATGGTATATAGTATATACTCCAGTATACAGATAACTGATCAGAGGAGACATGTGACCGCACAGATCAGCAGTGTATGGTATATAGTATATACTCCAGTATACAGATAACTGATCAGAGGAGACATGTGACCGCACAGATCAGCAGTGTATGGTATATAGTATATACTCCAGTATACAGATAACTGATCAGAGGAGACATGTGACCGCACAGATCAGCAGTGTATGGTATATAGTATATACTCCAGTATACAGATAACTGATCAGAGGAGAGACATGTGACCGCACAGATCAGCAGTGTATGGTATATAGTATATACTCCAGTATACAGATAACTGATCAGAGGAGACATGTGACCGCACAGATCAGCAGTGTATGGTATATAGTATATACTCCAGTATACAGATAACTGATCAGAGGAGACATGTGACCGCACAGATCAGCAGTGTATGGTATATAGTATATACTCCAGTATACAGATAACTGATCAGAGGAGACATGTGACCGCACAGATCAGCAGTGTATGGTATATAGTATATACTCCAGTATACAGATAACTGATCAGAGGAGACATGTGACCGCACAGATCAGCAGTGTATGGTATATAGTATATACTCCAGTATACAGATAACTGATCAGAGGAGAGACATGTGACCGCACAGATCAGCAGTGTATGGTATATAGTATATACTCCAGTATACAGATAACTGATCAGAGGAGACATGTGACCGCACAGATCAGCAGTGTATGGTATATAGTATATACTCCAGTATACAGATAACTGATCAGAGAGGAGACATGTGACCGCACAGATCAGCAGTGTATGGTATATAGTATATACTCCAGTATACAGATAACTGATCAGAGGAGAGACATGTGACCGCACAGATCAGCAGTGTATGGTATATAGTATATACTCCAGTATACAGATAACTGATCAGAGGAGACATGTGACCGCACAGATCAGCAGTGTATGGTATATAGTATATACTCCAGTATACAGATAACTGATCAGAGGAGAGACATGTGACCGCACAGATCAGCAGTGTATGGTATATAGTATATACTCCAGTATACAGATAACTGATCAGAGGAGAGACATGTGACCGCACAGATCAGCAGTGTATGGTATATAGTATATACTCCAGTATACAGATAACTGATCAGAGAGGAGACATGTGACCGCACAGATCAGCAGTGTATGGTATATAGTATATACTCCAGTATACAGATAACTGATCAGAGGAGAGACATGTGACCGCACAGATCAGCAGTGTATGGTATATAGTATATACTCCAGTATACAGATAACTGATCAGAGGAGACATGTGACCGCACAGATCAGCAGTGTATGGTATATAGTATATACTCCAGTATACAGATAACTGATCAGAGGAGAGACATGTGACCGCACAGATCAGCAGTGTATGGTATATAGTATATACTCCAGTATACAGATAACTGATCAGAGGAGAGACATGTGACCGCACAGATCAGCAGTGTATGGTATATAGTATATACTCCAGTATACAGATAACTGATCAGGAGGAGAACATGTGACCGCACAGATCAGCAGTGTATGGTATATAGTATATACTCCAGTATACAGATAACTGATCAGAGGAGAGACATGTGACCGCACAGATCAGCAGTGT